>NW_028277591.1:300000-418354 GCF_059751315.1 Micrasema longulum | reverse complement strand
AAGCATCGACGCACTTATTGCTCTCTTTTTTCTACATTGCAGCTCGCCACATACTACCAAGATCCAAAATCTTTGTATTTTAAAATTATTGTCAACTGCGTAGTAAAAATATATAAATTCTAACTTCAGTTCTCATTTGTATTAGTAATATATTCAAAAACTAATCTTATTGATTTTTTTTGTATTTCATCAATAGTGTTCAAAACTGATGTAAGTGCCGAATTTCATTTTATTATAAAGATTAAAGCAACATTTTGAAGAGCAAAGTAAGACCACTGTGGAATGTTGGATGTAGGACAATAAAGCCAGTAATTCTAAAACACAAAGAAAAAAATCTTTTCCAGGCCATACTAAAATGTAGGGACTGAGGATTTTCTCTCAACATGTTTGATTTCAGAATATAAATAAAAATATATTATGACTCATATGAATGAGTTACTATACAATTTCAAAATTATTTTCTCCTAAAATATTTATTTTTAAAAATGAGCGAAATAATTGGATACTTCGTCCTCGAACGGTAAGGGTGAAATGATTCTTGAGTAAATCAGGTAATTGTGACGAAATGCTTTTAGAAGAACCTCATACACTTCAATTGTACTTTCGAAAGATTTTTGCAGAACACTGTTGAATATGGCTAGCATTAATTTTTAAAGTATGTTTCATGTCTTCGTAAAAACAGATTATCAGGTACAAGAATTGTTGTACTGGAAAAAAAGTAATGGATTTAAGTCATTAGGTAAAATACATGTTTTCAAAGCTGTGAACGATAAGTTTCCACCATAAATAAAAAGGACACAAAAACATCTCATTCTGATCTGATAATAATATAAGAACAAATTATTATAAACTATATATAAATAACAATTAACAAATAATTTTATTTGATCAGAAAGAATGGTTATTATGGCATCTTTATCAATTATTTAAGAAATATTTAATGAAGAGTTTAAAAAATATATATTACAACATTTCAAAATTTTAGACTTAATTTATATTTAAATTATTATAATTTTTGTGTTAAGGATGAAATTTTCCTTTTTTGGTTCACAATAATTTTAAAAAAAAATTTACTTTGTGTGGAAATTTATTTTTTCAGTATTTTTAAATATGTAATTTGTATTAACTCAACTTAACTTAAACGCCCATCAAAGACACGCGTTTTTAAAATTTGCTAATACCCCATTGCCCTATTATGTGAGAAAATTTATAATTTAAATATCTTCAAAACAAACACATGAAATTATGATTTTTCAAAGCGACCCCATCCCGAAGGGTTGATTTTGATCACCAAGTTTTATTATTTTCTTTTTCGCAGAAAAAAATATTCCATAATAAAAAAAAAAACGATTTTAATTTCCGTTTTATGAAGGTTTGGGGTTCGAAATTGATCAAAGTCACCACATTCCACTTACTCTACTTAAATCATATATTTTTACGTAAATACTGTTTCCGCATCCGAAGACGTCATACTTAATGATTACACGAATTATTTGTTTTCATTTTTATTCAAACGACTAGAATTTGATCCTTTATTTCTCCCTTTTTTTTCTCTATTAAATTGAAATTACCTTTTTTGCTTTTGAGAACTACATAATTATCCCGGACATAGGAATCGCTGGGGCGTGCATTGAATGGAACTACCAACCAGCGGTTTACGTTACACTTTCAGAATGACAGGTTATAAGCTCTGTAAATGCCAAGATTTCGTTACTTCTTTCTCTTAAGTGTCCCCCGTCTTTTTTGTAATACGGTGATTTCAATCAACCAGCCTAAGAAGTATAAATATTGATAAATATTTTCAGACGATACCAAATAAAGAGGTAAACATTTAATTCTGTTTAATTTTATAATTTAGGCTTCAGCTCTTTTCGGACTAAAGAGTTGAGGAAATATAGATGATTAAACATACGCAGATGAGTATATGTTATATTATATTGTAAATGCCCACTTACTCAGTCTATGACAACTTATAAGCTATGTAAATACCTAAAGGTTCGTATTACCTAGAATTTCACTCAGACGAGTGCAACTACAAAGCGCATAGACATGCGCTTTGTAGTTGCACGACGAAACGATTGGTAATCTAGGGTTTTAATGTTAATTTTATCAACTTCAAGATATGTTGTAATGTAACTCATATTTATTATTTTCATAACATTTTTTTAAAATTTCATTCATATACTAAAATTAATTGTCAAATTTAAAAATACGTAAATAGCGGCTAGATTTCTTACTGTCCATGCGCTCTGTAGCTGCAAGACGTGCTGGGATATTTATTTATTGTAGAGGTGATTTTCGCAAATATGATGCTTTACAATGTAATCCAACTACACATACAATATATTCCTTTCTCTTAAATGTTTTCCGTCTTTGTTGAAATAATTTTTAATCTTGTAATTTTTCTTAACTTTTCGTCGTTTTTGGTTCGGCTGCCCTTTATCGCAAGCTTTTTCAACATCATTCTTATAAATGGATAAAGTAAGTATCCCAGTACGTTGAACGCGTAAAAAGGAGTTTCGGCATTTTCTTTTGAATAAGTAACAAAAAGAAGAAAAAAGTTAAAACATAAATGATTGAACACACTGAATGAAATAAAGTTTTTTATAACTTCGAGACGAAAATATGTGATTGTATTACCATTTCTTTGGAAAATTTAGCACAAAAAACCCATAATCGTAGTTTTTGAACGTATGGCAAAAGCATTTTAAAGAAACACTTTATTATATTTTTTTATTTATTTTGTTTCATACGTTGTTGTAAGACATTAATGTAATTAAATAATGTTAAAAAAATAAGTTTACGGATGCCTATTTAATACGTTTGTTATAATTAAACTAAATCGGGTTGTAGTCCCATTTTAGTATCTCAGACTCAGGGATCAAAGGTCCGTGGTTCGAATCCCACTCGACCTCAACTCGATTTCCATTTTCTAATAGTGAGTTATTTACAACTCGATGAAAATGTGTATATAAATATGAATGTTTAATATAAGTATACTTTTTTATTATAAACAAACTTATATATGACATTCATACTTATCATATACATACATTATAAATTTATTTCACTTAAAAAATATATATCTACGTACACATTTGCAAATACGACCCTTAATTATTTATTTTTAAGTCACAACATATCGGTTCCTTAAAATAGGCATTGCCTATATAGAAACCGATAGATCCTCCTCAAGTATTTCGCTATACCGCACTCCTTTGCTTGCTTTATTTATCCTTAGTGATTAAGTAGACTATTTGTTTGTAATTTTGCTTATGTGATTTTTCTAATATTTAAATAAATAAAATAAATAAAATGAATGAAACGAATGAAACGAATGAAAGAATGAAACGAATGAAACGAATGAAAGAATGACACGAATGAAACGAATGAAAGAATGAAACGAATGAAAGAATGAAACGAATGAAACGAATGAAACGAATGAAAGAATGAAACGAATGAAACGAATGAAAGAATGAAACGAATGAAACGAATGAAAGAATGAAACGAATGAAACGAATGAAAGAATAAAACGAATGAAAGAATGAAACGAATGAAACGAATGAAACGAATGAAACGTATGAAACGAATGAAACGAATGAAACGAATGAAATGAATTAAATGAATGAAATGAATGAAATGAATAGCACTGACCTCCACCTCTAAGAATAAGAATTGATAAAACATTATAATTTGCGTGTTGTGGTTCAAAAAAATCCGTTGTTTTTTTGGTTTATTCAAAGTAAATTTGATGTCGGACAATTTTATTTATTCCATTTCAATGTTCAAATATTTTCGTGTATCCCTGTCGAATTCCAGTTAATTAAGATTGCTCTTCCTTGTATGATAGTATCGTTCACTGACCGCTGTACTAAACTACAGTAAGTTCCCGATATCGTGTACACTGTGTGATCACGTTCGCAGAGAACTCCTCAATAGCGGCGAGTACGTGGTTGTAGGTTGGAAGTACACTAACTACCCGAGGCTAAAACCAACCAGGTGTATTAAACTTGGAATAGAAACTATTAATATTAAGCGTGATTACGAAACTACGCTCTCGGGAATAGATATGAAAGGGTGTCAATTAATTACGTTTATTGGAAATCAGGAAATAATTGTCACCGATGTAATAATATATATTATGACTAGCTGACCCGACAGACGTTGTCCTGCCCGAATGATGGTTTACCTTGAAAAAAGACATTTGATTTATAAGTAGGTACCTACCTAGGTACTTCTTTGTGATTAAATTTCTTAACTAAAAATGTTAATATTCAAATATTAAATTTAAGTAGGTACTTGTTTATGGTTGAATTACAAAATATAAAATAAATATTTTTTCAAATATGCCATTTTTTTTGCAAACGTCAAACTCCGGTCTTTTCACCAACTAAAGGAGTGTACTTATGTATGAATACGATTTTTTAAAATGTATTGAATTCAACATTATTTAAGTATTACCAAAAATCCAATAAAAATAAATAAATGAGTAAAAATAATAAGGAATTTAAGGAAAGAATTTGATTGAAATCCACAATAAACAAATGCAGTTTGTCGACATTCAAAATCAATCATTTTTTATACACAAAAAAACAACAGTTTTCCATTTTTCGCAAATGTATTCTCCTCGAATGCAACCCGGGTAGATCGATGAATAGAATATTTATGCTCCTTACTTAATGTTTACATATTAGATTCAAGAGTTTAATAACTACGAACACGCACAGTGCAAAGATCTATGTATATGTCTCTGAAAACCGCACGTAAATCGGTTAAGCCGTTTAGGAGGAATTCGGTGACATCACACGTACAAAGGAATTATATATATAAATATACAAACTTAAAATGCTATTTTGGTTTCTTGCATTTAACTTCCGCTACATTTAAAATACTTGAGTGTAGAAAAATTTAATTCAATGGCTTGACATGTTTCTTTTACGAATAACACATATAATTTAATTTCGGGATCACCATTTTATAAAATCATTATTTATTTATTTTATTTATTCAAATTTTTCCCCTTAAAACAATAATTAATAATAAAAAAGTGACCTCATTGGGGTGGCACGTGCCAAGGACACTCAACAATATACTTTTTTTAAAATATTTTTATATTTGAGAATAATCAAAGAAGACTAACATAATAAACAAAAATAATTTACAAAATGTTCAGACAGTTTTAAACACTACATATTTATGTTTATATTTTTTATGTATATATATATTATTTATGTTACAAAACGCACAATGAAAGAACAAACACCTAACATAAGCTATACACTTGTGAAGCAGTTGATTCAATATTGGTTTGGGCGAATGAGACAATCCATTATATTTCTTCCTAGCTCTAATATCCATTTTTTATAGCCTTTTATTTAAAAAAAAAAAATATTTATTATTCTATTACCAATACGCAATGAACAAACAGTAATCAGATTATAACTATCAACACCACACCGGAACACAGCAATTAATAGTTTTATTATGTCTATAAAATTTAAATAATAAAATATAATATAATTATGAAAATAAGATAATTGCTGCCTGTCTACTGGTGGATTTTTTAAAACTGGCGCGTTTGTAATACTTACATAAACGCATTATGTTGTATCTGTGAATAAGCCCATAGAATGACATCACACGGCATACACATTATGAAAATAATCTCTGTCTTTCTCGCGCTCAGGCGCGCTTATGAGCGTGACATAGACAACTATTGCTCGGTAAGTTGCTAATGATATGGTTATCAAATAAACAAAGGATGCTCCTGGGTTTGTATGATTTCACTGTGATTTAAAATTGTAAAAAAATAACTGTAAATGGCTTAGAAACACTTGTTCAAAAATATATATTTTCATTTAATGAACTCATACGAGTATATAGGTCGATTATCTAGTGCTGGCGCTCTCGCAAAACTTACACAAAAACAAATTTAAATATACAGAATACTAATTTTACAAGTTTTGATATTATTTTTAATGTTTTTAAAAATCTCTTTTGGATTAGAGCGGAAAAAAACAATCACGTAAGAATATTTCATATATTTATTTATTTTAAACAAGGATATTTTTTATTTAATATTTTTTGTTTATAATAGTTAATACAGTGATATATAAATGCAAAGTTCAAATTATTGTAGCGGAGAAAATATGTATACACACTTATTTATGAACAAAAAAGATATAAGGCGTATTTGGTTAAAATTTAATAAAACATTTTTTCAAATCAATATTCCGTAGATTTAAAATGCATTTGT
Organism: Micrasema longulum; assembly: GCF_059751315.1. NCBI lineage: Eukaryota > Metazoa > Arthropoda > Insecta > Trichoptera > Brachycentridae > Micrasema > Micrasema longulum. The sequence goes on along the minus strand of NW_028277591.1, from coordinate 412,098 downwards.
GTGAGTTTTGGAAAAGCGCCAGCCTTAGTTAAACAACCAGTACAAACATTTGGAAATACTCAAAATATTGTTGTTTTAATTAACTGGCATAAAAATGTTTAACAACTGAAAAGTATTTTCAGGTGTTGCCTCGTAGTAGGAGAAATCGCGTTTCTCTACTTTTCTATTGGTATGATTTTGGGTTTGTCTATGGTTGAATAAAATCATTATGATTCCTGATAAGTAAAAAGTAGGAAATATCGATATATTTTTATTTATTTAACGTAAACGGCAAATCTGCCTTTTACAAAAATTTATAATACTAACATATTTGGCTTCATATTTTTTTTTTTAAAAACATAAATTTCCTTTTACCCAAGATTTATAAAAAAAAATAATCCCAAAAATTATACAAGATTTGTATAAAAAATATTAACCTAAAAATTATACAACATATTCAGTAGAAATTTTCAACAATTCAAGAATACATGTAAATAACAAGATTAAATAATAAAATATTTTAAAGTAATATAACGAGACAATCATAAGTACTGTATTGTATTGTATTGTATTGTATATGATTCATTTTTACATTTGTCACACATAAGTTAATTATACTCAGTACAGTAAAAATGCTTTAATATTATACTGACAACTGATCGCTGATTATAGTCGTAAAGTCAAACAGTCGTAAGTCGCATAGGTCGCAACTAGACGAATAGCTGTACGTGTGATTTGTATCGGGTTGTTATAACAATCACGAATGGAATCAGTTAACTTATTTTACAGATTTTTTTTTATCGGAGAATGTATGCAATGATATAAAATGATTCTAAAATAAATAATGATAATGTAAATTGCCCAGATAATTTATTCCAAAATATAATACATTTAACTTACGCAACGTTGAAGGAAACGCTGCCTTGTAGTTTGTTTTTTGTTAGCTGCGAGCCAAACTCGTATAAGAGTAATAAAATACCGGAAACTAACCAATAAACTGAAATGCATTGTAATTCTCGACAGCTAGAATTGTCGTTAGATGGCGTACAATCAAATCGTATCATTTAAATAATTAATAAGGAAATATATAATCATCGTATTTAATTTAATAAAAAACGATTTTGTTTAAAAAATATACTATATTTCTTATTCTTACCCATTAATACTAAAAGCACCCTTGTACAAGCATAACTACTAACCATTCTAGATTACGCTGATGTTTCCATGACTTATTTCAGCTGTGAGCACCTCGATAAACTTAAACGACTTCAAAATACATGCATAAGGTACATTTTTGGTCTTAGGAAATATGACCACATTTCTGATTATCGTAGGCGACTGAAATGGCTCAAAATTAGACAGCGGAGAGACTATCACTCTCTCTCACTTCTGTTCAATGTACTTCATAGTCCTAGCGCTCCCATATACCTGCGTGAAAAATTTCAACGCTTATCAGTTCATAGTTTACCTCTTCGTTCTAATACTCTAGGCACTCTCTTAATCCCAATCCACAATTCCTCTTTCTTCTCTAACTCACATAGTGTCCATGCGGTTCGACTGTAGAATCATCTCCATCCACCATCAAAGATGTTACTACATTATCTCTGTTTAAATCACGTCTGAAAAAACATCTCCTGTCTCTTCCTTAATCTCTCCCCCTTTCCTTTTTCCTCTTTTTTCCTTTTTACCTCAAGTAATAGTTTTGATTTAAGGTAATTTATAAACAAATACGTTTATTTCTATTTTAAAATATCCTTAGCTTTTTAATCTTTATTTTCTATTGAATATGTTCTGTAACTTAAATTATAAAAACAAAACTTTTATTTTATTGGTTGGTTGGAAGAAATTGCCAATTGGCAATAATCCCGCCAATGTACAAATAACATTATGTTCAAAATTTAAATAAAAAAAATAAAAATAAATATACTTTTTGATGGATGGCAAGCAGATGTATGATTATTTGTATCATATATTTGCTTGCTATCTTATTTTAGTTTTTATGTACATATTATTACTTGTTACTCTATTACTATTTGTTGCTGTATTATTATTGTTAACATACCTATATGTAAATATTTTTCTGTCCCAAAATGAGTTTGTTGTAACTCCTGGGAGTACAAAAAAAAATTGTATGATTTAATAAATATATATATTTTAATCAATACTGTTTAGATTATTTTTTTTTCCAATTTTATATATTGGTACATATTAATATATGTTCAACGTTTCTACATCTCTAATGGAGCAAGATGCCCGTGTTTAGAGAGGGAGTTAATTTTATAATGATTTATATATTATATATATTATGCCCAGAAGACTTTTACATGACAGTTACAAAATTAAAATTCAAGCGTTTCATTACAAAAGTTAAAATGTAGGTCTTATTTTTATTCTTATTCTTAGAGGTGGAGGTCAGTGCTATGCAAGTTTCTGACGTCACTGCGACCTGTGAAGATCTATTGTGACAGGTCCCCGTGAATAGTTCTCGCCCTCCAAACCTAGGTCTATTAAGAGCCTGGTTACTGTGTGGAAGGCGAGAGTTTACATTTTGCAGAATGTTCCCCTCCATGATCAGATCCGTAAAATATCGGGCTAAAGCTGGGAGCGAGCTCTTTCTAGTAAATACGCAATATCAATTTTTGTTTAGTATCGATAGAAATGGAGATAGTTTGAAACAGGTCGAAGAATTTGTATATCTGGGTAGTATGTTTACTAGAGATGGAAATATGGACAAGGATATTGAAAGGAGGGTTAGTGCCGGTAACAGAGTTAATGGTGCCTTAAAGTCTGTCGTAGCAAATAAGTGTCTATCGCAAGAGGCTAAATTAGCAGTTCATAATGGAGTTCTGGTACCAACCCTAATGTATGGAAGCGAAGCATGGAGTTGGAAGAAAAGGGACGAAAGTAGACTGAATGCTGTTGAAATGCGATCCCTCAGGCGAATGTGCGGAAAAACAATGTATGATAGGTGCCCTAATGTCGAAATTAGAGCAGAATGCAAGGCTGAGTTAAGCATTATCGACAAAATTAAGAAAGGTCTTTTGCGATGGTTCGGTCATGTGGAGCGAATGAATGATGAAAGAACGGCTAAAAAGATTTATGATGCGAATGTGTCTGGTTGTAGAAGTCGAGGAAGGCCGAGAAAGACATGGCATGATCAAGTACAACAAATTCTTGAAAGTGGTCATGTGAAAAGTCGGAATAATCGACGTGCGTGCATGAGAAGATGTATGAATGTGAAGGAAGCAAAGGAAGTGTGCCAGGACAGAGTGGTGTGGCGTTCTATCCTCTCTGCCTACCCCTCCTGGGAAATGGCGTGATGGTTAGTTAGTTAGTTAGTTAGTTTAGTATCGAACTACATTATGCTTCATAGATATGTTAGTTTTTTTAATTATTATTTTTTCTTCTTCTTCTTTCCCTCATCCGTTTCTATGTGGAGCAGGTGGATATCACCAGTTGCCTCCAGGAGACCCTATCGCCAGCCAGAATGTTTGCCACTTCCCACTACAATCCAGCACCCTTTAATTCTGCCGAATAAAGTCGAAGAATCGTCATCGACGGCCTTTCAGGATGGCGTGAGCCCGCAGGTTTAAAGAAGAGGCAACTTGGGTTTTTTCTCGCGAGGCATGCTCAGCACGTGCCTATGCTAGGTCCACCGTCGCATCGTCAAATCGCTCGTTATACGAGTCTGCTGCGTCCGTTTTCGGATTTTAATCTTAAATATAAAATCAAGACACCTTTTACCTAATATTCTTCTCAAGCATTTACTCTCAAAACTTAGAATTTTGGTGCTGTAAGCTTTGGTAAGGTGCCAAGATTCGCACTTTTATAAGAGTACTGGCATTTAATAAGAGTTGAATAGTCAGTATTTCGTTTTGTACGAGTATGTAATGGTCGAGGTTATTAGCTGCTCTAGGGATGTTTATTTGAACAGCCTATGTCGAAATATCAAATAGGTCCGAGGAAGGTGGGCGATTAAGGACCCCGCAGAAATGATTCTTCCAGATGTCGCACATTTGCTCTATATTAGACTCATCCACCCCACTGGGATTGTAAATAGGACCCAGGGACGGTAAATTCGTTTTTTGTTATTGTGGGTAAAAATCTTTTTCTTGTGTGTATGATGAAATTTCTATTGATAAATATATATTTTTTTTAATAGTTAAGGGTACTTCATTTTTCTCAAACGCGGTCAAAATCAGTAAATAAATTATTTGGCTTGATTTTATAAAACTTTCACCGTAAAATAAATATTAGGTTTCCAACGGATATTGAGCTACTATCCGGTATTCAGCAGGACAGTGAAGTTAGGCCGGATACCGGATAGTCACCAGATATCTAATTCATCTCCAGTTTCAATTGATTTACTTGTATTCATTTACGATTGTGGAATTGTACCACATCGAAAACTAAAAATAATTTACTCTCCCTGAAATCAGTAGAGCATTTTCAGCCAAGTCGTAATAATCCACTGGGGTAGGAGGCTTGATAATTCTCGCGAGAAATCCGCGCAAATCGGAACATTTCCGGCGAATTATTGGGGGAGGTTATGAAGCCCGGCAACATAGCTGCGTTATTATCTTCACTTCCTGTCGACTTTGCTGGCTTTGCTGCTACCACGTCTATTGTTTTGAATGCAATTGCATTTTCAAAAGTTTCTGAAAAAGTTTCATGGAGTAGATATGCATCAAACTGTGGGAAAAAAGCCTCCAGAAAAGCTTTAGTACGAACATATTTTTTATTGCTTTATTGAAGGAGGCATTGATGTCTGGAATATAAAACAGAAAAAGTTTTTGAAAGGTTTTAGGAATCAAATTTATCAGAGTTTCTTTATCTGCATCGAATAATGCATAGTGCACTGCATTAGCTCTCCAATAGGAGTATGTTAGATATAATTTTTAATATACAAGAAGGTAAATATATTTTTAATAAAAATTAACAAAAACAACTTTCGTAAAACAAAAAATTACATATGTCAAAAATTCATCATCATCATTCCCTTCCGCACCCAATGGTGCATGGAGCACTGGATTGGTACACCAATCGCAGCATATCTTGATCAATTTTGTTACACGAAGGTAAGGTGATCAGTGTTACGCTTCAAAAACTAGTCTAGGGATTATGAAATTAATACTACTATTGTGAAAACACCCTTTTAAGTAAATATTTCATATCAACCATGTCGGGAATCGAACCCAAGACTTTAGCATGGTAGGCAAACGCACTGACCATTACACTACCAGACGTGGTATAGTAGGTAGCGAAAAGACTATTTATTTTAAGTTGAATGTGCGCATTAAACTTAAAAGAAAAAGTAATTTGACCCCCTCAAATATAATATTTTATAATATATCTTGGTATTATTTGTGAAGAGAATTTCATGTTATAATCCCATATAACGAGTGTTGAAGATAAATCTAGTAAAATGCTCGGATTTGTACTTCAAAAATCTATATATTTCAATAATACTACTGCAATTAACAAATTTTATGAAATACTAGTCCGCAGCAAATCAAAATACTGTTCTATAATTTGGGACCCTTTGGAATCGAACCACATCCTTGAATGGGGGATGGTTTAAAAATGATTTTTGCGATACTTATATCTTAAAGAAAGTAACACTAAGACGTAGTTATGCTGAGAGCAGCCGGCCATAGAAAAATTAAAGTGAGATAAAAGTCCTTTTGTGAAAAGAGGTAATAATCAAATTTACACAACATTTGGACTGTTACTTGGTTTGCTTTGACAAATGATTAATATTAACAAATTAAAACAGGGATGGAGAATACCTTAAATAAGGGAATATTGTAGTATGGACATTAACAGGGCTTATGAGCTGAAACCTTTATTTATGCTCTTCACAAAACTCAACACGACATGAAATATCTGTTTAAAAAGGTGTTTTCACACTAGAATATTGCACTGTCCTCGGACTGGCACCTGAAGTCTAAGACTAATCATCTTGTTTTGAGTATGTCCAAATGCTTGCAATGGTGAATGTTACACAGCGTGTAAAGTGGCCACTTAAACCAGCCAATGACAGGTCGTAAGCCCTGTAAATGCCTAGACTCCCAGATTCCCTTCTCAAAAATATTTTCCCTCTCTGTTGCAACAAATTTAACTAATCATCTTACCAACAATATTTTGAGTCCGTCCAAATTCCTGAAGGACTGGATTCAACTCCCTGGGGAGCTGTTCATATTAACATACTACAACAGAGATGCAGATGCCCTGAAGATGCTTGGACTTCTATATTACTTTCTCTTAAATAATCATGTTACCTTAATGTAACAAAAATGATTAAGATAAATTTATTTCAACAGAGAGGGAAGAAGTTTTCGCGAAGGTAATTTTTTTTTTTTACATTTTTACTTTTTTTTTTTTTTTTGTAGTAGCCACTTAAACCAGCCAATGACAGGTCATAAGCCCTGTAAATGCCTAGACTTCCATATTACCTTCGCGAAAACTTCTTCCCTCTCTGTTGAAATAAATTTAAATAAGAACAACTCCCTAGGGAGGAAATCCAGCCAGTCTGCAAGCATTTGGACATAATCAAACATTGTTGAATTACTACCTGGTAAAAGAAGAAGTATAAAAATTGGAAAATTGTTTCCAGGCGTTGCCTAGTAGGTGATTTGGTTCAACCGGATGAATCTCACCCACGTGATAAAGGTTTCAGCTCCTTTACTTCACAAAAGTCAACAGATGGAAGAGTTGAGGAAATGTGGATGTTCAAACATGGGCAGAATGGTGAATGTTACACAGTGTGTAAAGTGGCCACTTAAACCAGCCAGGTTTAAGTGGCAGGTCATAAGCCCTGTAAATGCCTAGACTTCCATATTACCTTCGCGAAAACTTCTTCCCTCTCTATTGAAATAAATTTAAATAAGAACAACTCCCTAGGGAGGAAATCCAGCCAGTCTGCAAGCATTTGGACATAATCAAACATTGTATGATTAACATATGCTGCGATTGGTGCAAGAATGCAGAGCCCTATGCACCATTATGTGCGGAAAAAAAATGACGATGATGATGTTATTATATACTTAAAATGAAAACACAACTAACAGAAAACTAACTGGTTATTTACTTTTTTATGGATTAATTTTAGTCGTGCTGTTAGTAGCTGGCCCTTAGATGTAGATTAGGGTGGGCCAATATTTTTTTTTACGAATTTTGAAATGAAAGGGGTCTAAAAAGTTGCATTTTGGATTACTCGAGATGCAAAAAATATATCTAAAAAATATTTGTTACTACTTTTGGCCCTCAACCAGAGCTTGAAGTTTTCGAAAAAGTCAATTTTTTGCCCTAAACCGGCTGTTATTTTGTATTTAACTAAGAAAATCAGTCTAATTAAATTGTATAATCTGCATTTAATCTTATTATATAAGCATCCAAGGGCGTGAGTTGCACTTTGTTTTGTAATAAATGGGTAGCATTGTTTTAATGTGCCATTGTTTTCGTCAATTTTAGTCAGGCGTTCAACGGAATCATTTCCGCGGAGTGTAAACTTTTTGCATTTCGGTAGTTTTAAAACGTGTTCGAATTTGTAATGTGATTAAGTTGTATCTTTACGAACAAAAAAATTATTTTATCAATATAGATAATTAAAAAATGTTCACACAGTTATAAACTTCAAATTTCTGTTGAGGACCAAAAGTAGTATGGAATATTTTTTTTAATCATTTTTACGTTCAATGCGATCCAAAAGACATCTTTTATGACCCCTTTCCCTTTGATATGTAAAAAAAAAAAAAAAAAACTCCATACATCATTGGCCCACTCTAATGTACATTCATCGGTCTTTATTGAAAGGAATAACATAATGTTGTCGGAGTAAAAGCTCTTTGCCATGACATGTTCTTACAAAACCACTCAGATGTCATAATTTATTTAACGGCACACTTACCCCACTTTTCAACCCCCTCCCTACACTTGGAAACCAATGACGCTAAACAACCAGATACGTTCTTTATGCATTCCATTATTCATAGTTCAGTTTGCAGCATCGCTACTCCATTACAACTCAATATATTCAAGAGCCTATGGTAAACTTTTTAAAAAATCTTTTATTTATATTTTTTTTCCAATAATCCTTAATTTATCGGACTTGTATCCCTTCAACAAAATTTTTCAAATCCGCTCCTTAAATGAACGTGTGGACATCACTAGACGTTTCAAGAAGATCCCATTACAAGTCAGCATTCTCGCCTTCTCCCACGTCAATTTCGCGTCCCGAAATTTCACCAAATAAAGCCATGAAATTGTAATCGACAGCCCTCCAGACAGAGAAGTATGGAGAAATTTTGTGGACACAATAATTATATACTCTTTCTAGGGAGTGGACATGAATTATAGATAAATTTATAATTTGAATGTTTTTTTAACTATTAAACATACTTGGTAATTTGCTTTTTCCATTAAAACAATGTCATAAAATTGCCGGATTGGATCAAAAATTGCCGTATTTATGTACGAAAAAAATATACATCCCCGCCTATTCTAATACAAGCAGAATCGGACCTAAATAAAATATTACACTGACTATATGTCAAAGTTCTCTCTCTGTACTCATATTTCTATTGCCTTTTTTTGTACAATTATTTCACACCTAATAATATGCTCAATATCACTATACAATCGTTTATACATAATCCCACACAAATACACACAAACACCCCTCTACACTTACTGACATACAAATACACATAAACACACCCTTTTATCGTACCACAATTTAATATGTTTACTTTTTATTTTGAAACTTCGCTGATCTGTCTTTAAACCGTATCTTTTTTATGTTGATATATCATTGTCGACTGTGTGTTTCTGTAAAATAAATAAATAAATAAAATGAAAATAAAAATTTTCAATTTTAAAAAATATTTTTTTTAACTCACTTTATTTTTAAGAGTTTTTTTACTGTTCTGCTCCCTAGATAACTATGTAAAATTTATTACAAGAATGTTAAACAAAGTTTTTTTATTTCAGGTTTGCTGATGCTAATCGGTCTGGTGATGTACATCTCCGTGTTCAAGGCTGAAGTCGGCTCCAAGTTACGGCAGCCTCCCTTCATGCAGCCTCCAGTGTTTTCCTACCGCTACGGCTACTCCTTTATCCTCTACGTCAGCGGTTTCATGACCATTGAGCTAGCTGGCACCTCCGCCATATTCCTCTTCATCAACTGGTACCAGAAAGACTGGCTCGTCAAACTGACTGAAAAAGCGTTTGAGAAATACGCGAGTGAGTCTAGTATTAGCTACACAAACCTAGAGCAGAATTCTGTATACCCGTGCAAGAGGCACCCTCAAGCATTCACCGTCCAAAGATCCCAACCAATTGGCTGTGAACCTTCGACTTCATCTGCGTACATCAGCCCGTCGAAACAAAGAAGATTTTTTTTTGACAAAGATTCTCTCCCACCTGTTTCTCCTTCATGCAGTCTTCATAGAAACAAGAGCTTCGTTTCATCGTCTTTAAGAGACGTTTCAACATCTAATCGTTATGAATTTCCTCCGCCACCACCGCCGATAGCTGATACTTTTGGAGAACCGTACAGTATTGATTATCCAGAGGTGCCGAGAACTGCAAATGCTTATAGAAATGATTCCACGTTTTTGAACAGCGTAGGAAGCACCAAGTCCCTACATCTAGCTGGTGCTAATACGATGCCTAGAGACGCTACTACAAATACAATTTCTACAACAGTTGATATAGTAACTCCAAGTGATGATTTTGGTTACGATGATTCTGCCATGGGTCCTGTGTTTGACAACTTTTCTCCAGTTGTACAGCACGAAAGAGATTTCGTTACATTTGAAAAGGATCGACAGATGGAGCTGCGACCTGCTAACTCAGTAGGAATAGGGCTTCAACCAAATAGGAAAGAATTTAGTAGCGGAACTGACACTCTTAGGCGAACGACGCCAGTGTAAATTTTAAAATTAGGTTAGTTAAAAATAATCAATTACATTCAAATAAAAAGCACCGACACGGCCAAATACCACACCAAAGAAAGATTTGTAAAGACTTAATTTGAATTATAAGTAAATATATTATCTCATTTATAAGTATTTCGTTGTTATTTAAGTTTAAAAAAAACTGTATTAACCGATATTATGATTTGAAAAATGAACAAAATCAGTTTACCATGTATTTGAATTAATTCAGCTAAGAATTTAATCTAAAAAAATTTCAGCTTCAAATACTCGTACGTCTACCACAAAGAAATAAATGCCATAAAAATATAAATACTCATTACTAAAAGTTCTAAAAAATTATTGATTATCGTGTTGTGTAATTTAATTAATGATACGTTCAAATTTCATTAAATCATGTAAATAAAACCGTTAAAATATATTGGTATTCCCATTGCAATCAGTTCGTTCCTTTTTTTGGAACTACCCTATGAAGACAAAATACTGAAATTATCAAAAAACGCCCCATAATGTTCATTTGTGATTTGATTTTTAACTAAATAAGAAATTTTAAAACATCTGGAATTTTAATAAAAAAGTTATTAAAGTTATTTTATAAGAGAAAATATCAAAACTGTTTAACCATACACGTATTTCGTCAATTATTATTAGAATAAAAGGTAAGATAAATAAAATTGTATTTAAAAAAATAACTTAATTCACACCAATACCACAAACATTAAGAACGGTTGGTTTTGTAAAATGCAGCATTATTATGATTTAATTGAATTAATTCGATAATATTTAGTATAGTTATTTAAAAAAATTGACGTATAATCAAAAAACATTAGATTTTTATACGAGTAATATGTAGAAACTGCAAAAATACACCAAATGTTAATCGTGAATTATTATCATAATTTTCATAAAAATATTATCCGATTATTACTACACTAACAACTTTATATTAAAAAACGTTTAATTTGTGTAAATGAATAATTTATGCATAATGGTCTTGTTTTTTTTTCTGCCGACAGTCAAAGTGAAATTCCAATTTTTTAAATTAAAATATTAACAAAAATATTTAAGCACGCATAAATATTTAATTATTTATCATCTCCTTTTCGCACCTGACGGTACAAAGGGCGTTGCTTTGGTACCCCAAACAAAAAATCTTCATTAAAAAAATAAATAAAAATATTTCATAATATTTTACTTGTTGTTTTCTTTGAATTGTTGATTAGTTTTTCGCGACTAGTTATATATATATAATAGTTACCAGTTCCAGAAATCTGACAATTATTACTGTACTGTCATATTTCTTGGTTATTGTAAATAATATATTATTATGTATTTGCATTTCTGATTGTAAAATAAAATTACTTTTTTATATTTTAATGAAATCTCTTCATATTATGTGTTTGCAATAATGAAGAAGTTCAGTGCTACAAAAAATTGGACACAAAAAATCTATCTTAAAAATTAGAGCATTTAATTGCACAGCTAAGTTTCTCAAAAGTGTATGAAAAATTACCAAAAATGAACTACTTTGAACGACGTCATAAGTTCTCCCGAATCAACCAATGAAAGCGTTGTGACAGATTTCCAGTTTCCAAGAAGCAAACTCATCAGTCGTAACATCTCATAGGCGACAACTCGTCGTCAACTTTATTTAGTTCGTTTTTGTCCAACAAATCATTTTTAACGAAATTGAGTTAAGTAATGTACAGGAGTTCTGAGAAAACCTTTATTTATAAAACTAAAATGGATTTTTTTTTCTCAAGTTTTGGAGCGGTTTTTATAAAAATAAAATAAAACTTGCAGAAATCTGCAGATTTGTGTTTTGGTCCGTTGGACAAAAACGAACTGAAGCGACAAACTAGTAACGGCACGGACAAAGTAATTACAAAACTTTACAATGTAATAAAAAGTTATTGCTTACTTTGATAGTCCGTTAACAAATAAAAAAACATTAAAAAACCAAAAAACTCCTTCATTATTAAGTAATTTAGTTTACTCGATGGCAAAAATTGTAAATTAATGCCTCATTACAGGCTTTGCTCACTGGGGAATTCATAATTTTTCACAAATATGTTAATATGTTACTGTATAAAAACCAGTTTGTGGTCCTGTGGTAGTATTGTGGTCCGAGGTTCAAATCTCACTCTACCACAATTCGATTGCCATTTTTCCAGCACAAGTTATTAACGACTTTTAGGAAATAGTCTGAAAATGTTAATGTTAGAGAGAATAATAAGAAATCAGGTATTTCTCTTTTATATAACGAAAAATATATTCACGTTAATATTAACATGTAAGTTACTAATTAAAAAACTTGGTACACTTCCACTTATTAGAATAGAATCCTTTCTTACAGTAGTACATTGCTATCTCATTATGGACACGCACTTACCTTGCATTTTAACTGCTAGCACACCGCGTTAGGCACACCGGAGCCGCTTGACGCCAGCACGATCAAGACACGCCAGAATCTCCGTGTCCCTCGTTGACTTCAGTTCGTTAGCGTTTTGCTCTCTCTTAGACTTTCGAATACTCACATAATATTAATTCGTGTCACGGTTAATTCATTCAGTGTTGTACTTTATTTAATTGCTTTTTATATAATCTTGACTTCATCAATTACCTATTAAACCTCAGAACAATGTGAGTGAATCTTTTATTCGATTTCACAAACCTTACAAAAAAACTGTGGTAAGTAAAACCAACTATTTCATTCCAACAATAGAATTCAATACCTAATTGGGTTAAAATGCAGCGGAAGTGCGTGCCCATAACATGTTTCAATAATTTGTCTCCCTCTGTTTCATTGAAATATTACTTATTGTATCTCTTTCAACTTAGTTTTAAATCACTTAAGATAATATTTAGTTTCATATAAATTATCCGTACCCTGTATAATGTTTACAAATCTAAAGATGCTTATTAGAGGGTGAAAGCGCATATTGGTAGAAAAAGTAAGTGGAAATGTGCCAAGTATTTTTTATTAGTACTTATATGTAAATATAAGTGATAACATCATTCGAAAATATTTGAATTTGATAGATCCACAAAAACAACCCTAATGATGGACGTTTTAATGCAATTTAAAATGTCAACTAAATGTTAGATCAAATGGAACAACAACCCAAATAACTTAAAACAAGTAGTCTGTAGTTGTTTTGTAAAAAATGTATATAAATAAACCAACAAAAAGATAAATAATGTTATATTGGTATTTTTACTTACTAAAATAAGTTTTTTACATATCACCGTCATAATTAAGAAAATACCCTGTTTAAATTATTTATTACATGCATTAGAAAAAAACGGGTATGTTTGTTAGTACATACATTTTGTTCAAAATGTTTTCAGTATGTCCTAATCTTAATAGACAAGTGTTGGATTTAACCCTCGGGGATATCATACACAATAATATATTTTACCAGAGGTAAAGAACATTTTTTAGAATTAACGACGGGCAGAAGAGATGATTTAAAAAATAAAAACATTTTTTATCCTTATGATTTACGTTTGTCTGTGTCCTGGTGGATGAGGAATACGGTTGTGCGTGAAAGTTAACCAAAATCCTAGACGAGTGTTTTCGACTCGATGGCTACTCCTATGTAAAAATCCTGAAAAAGTAAGTGGAGAAAATTCCACCTCATAGTGCAGTGGTTGGCGTGTTTGCCTACTATGCTTTACGTCTTGGATTTGATTCCCGGGTGGGTTAACAAGAAATACTTTTTCATAATGTGTTTTTAAATTGCTATATTTTACAGTCCATGTGTTGGTACCTAAAGCGTAAGACTGATCATCTTACTTTCCTATAGCACATGATCGGGATACACTGCATGTGCTTTTTTAATGCACTGCTCTATGCATCATCAGGTGTGGATTAGGATTTGATGATGATAATGATTTCCCTAAATATTTAAATTTTAGGTCCTTTTTAAAATATGTCGCAAATACCTGTAATTGAAAATGAGAATCAAGTGGTATATATCTACTTCAATAGGGAATATCACGAATTGGAAATAACGATGAAAAAATAATAATTTTTATTTGTAGCTGATTATAAAGATGCCTATTATATTAATTACCAAACTTTCGTTCATAATTTTCTTGTTTAAAAACGAGCACATGCAAAACGGCAGTTGGCGTCACATTGCTTTGACGTCAAACGTCATGGTCGCCGAATGCGCTTCTAACAAATCTTGCGTACAAGTATGGCGCGGTAACGAAATACGTGCCATTTGTCCCATAGCGCGCAACACATCTCATCTTAATATGCGTATTTTAAACCATTGCAGAAAAAGCATTATAATAATTACTAATGTATTTATTCATTACAACGGTTTTTTTTGTTTTCAAAATTTATTTTTAAAAAACCATTGACATATTTATACAAAAACGCGCTCTATACAGTAAAATATTTAAAAAACTAGTGATACGAAAATGTACCCATAGTTACCAATTTTGTTTATTTACACCAGGGCTGCATTTAACGCCATGTATATGCTACCAAAAATTGGAGGATACTCATTTTTGATACATAAAAAAGTTTCTTTTAACGCTAAAATCAATATTTATTTTTATTAGATCATAATCAAATGTTTTCCTTAAATTCCTTATAATTTCGACTTCTTTATTTCTTTTTGGATTTTGGAGAACATTAAAATAATATTAAATGTCGTTTATCATTTTTAAAAAAACGTATTCCTATAAGTGAATTTTATTTCTATAAGTATTCCTATAAGATTGAAACTAAGAAGAATTTTGCAATTGCACTGCTAAGCGTAGTTTGACTTTTACAAAAAAATAGTATTTGAATATTAATAATTTTAAGCTTTGTAAGCTCATGAACAAACGAAAAGTTGCACAATCATTTTAACAATGCAGGCATTTTGGTTTCGATTCTAAACGTTACGCTGGGCCAGCGAACGGTAAAGAGCGACTAAATACGCATTGGGCATGACTTAGCGTTTGAGCTTGAGTTAAGTGACATCATTTTTGAGGGCTTTGGGCATGTCTATGTGTATTAAAATGTCAATGAAAAAATCCCGCGAATAAAAATTAATTTCTGGACCCCTGGCTAGTGTCGACGACTCACGGAACAGAAGTCTGCGGTTTGAACCCCGCTCTACCTCAACTTGATTCCCATTTTCTAATAGTGAGTTATTTACAACTCGTTGAAAATGGCACCAAAAATTTAAATATTTGGGTAAATTATAAGAACGCAGAGGATTCTTTTTAAAAAAAATAATATTTTCGTAAAAAATCAAATCAAGCTCACTGATTATATTATTGATCTGGGAATTATGAACAAAAAAGAACTTAAATACGAGTAGATCAAACAAGCGTTTTCTATTTTCAGCTTTATGAAATAATTTATGAAATAATGTTATGGTACGATCGAATAAAAACATAATACAAATAGGGGCTAGATTACTTAACATCCATGCGCTCTATAGCTGCAAGACGTGTTGTAATCTAGCTCCTATCTGTTATAGTTGAAATATATCATGATTCGAAAGGAAGAACTAGAATCTGAATAATCTATGCGCTCTGTAGCTGCAAAACGTACTTGGATATTTATTTATTGTTCAACACTCTTGAGGATTCACGAAAATGGCGCTATGTAAATTATCCAACTCCAAAACAAACTGTACATTTCCGCAGGCCGAATCAACACGATTCAATGATTTATTATATACCGAGTCTCTTGCATCAAATCCTAAAAAAATGTTCTTTATCTCCGTTGAGATACCTCACCTAAAAAAATATGTTTACCCAAATGAATATGTATCGCGCTTTTTATTGTAAGACATACTTTTGTATAAAACTATTTGTAGTTAGTTAGATAAGTAGATAGACAAGTTTTGTTAACAATTTTTACGGACATTATGAAGAAGATAAAAATAACCTCCGATAATTATTATTGTTTAATTTTAATGGTGTTACATGTATTAAGTTTTTAAAATAAACAAAATTTATAAAATATTATTTGTGTTTAATGTTAAACTACATATATATGTACTATGGGTTGTGCATGTTATTTTAACAGGTGTCCTGGCAAAGAGACGGGTATGTTATGAAACTGGTAGATATAGAAGAGTCGGTAAGTGGTTAAATACAAATATTTAATAACGTTTAGTAAAATGTTGGAACACAAAGTCAGACTTTAAATATTAGGGGAGGGTTAAATAATGACGCGCGGTTGATAATGGCGCGCCTCCGTCTATCTCTCAAACTATGCAAGTTTGAACATGTAAGATTACAGTAATACAATTGGTTTGCAGTAGGATTCCAGTATACACTTTTTTCAGAAGCTCCCGTTGTCCTGAGCGTGTTGGACCAGTCGATCTCTATTTCGGTGTGTTTTCTTATAATTTTTGTTAGATTTAAATATTGGAGGTATGTGGCATTTCATTATTTGTCTGATAGTCAACAAAGCTGAATTTATTCATGCTTACATTAAACAATACATTTGTTAAATTTATACTATATCTATTTAAATATGTTTTATAAAACTAAAATGACCCAGTTGTAATAGCGTGTTTGAGACGCGCGCGTCATTTCTAACTGCCACACCTCTAAAAACAATGCTTGAAACAAAAGATTCAAAAAAGAGGATAAAACAGAAAAAAACGATGTAAAATAAAATAAAACCAGGATAAAAGAGAAAATTACAATTGGAATCCAGCAACGAAACGAGTGATGAATAGGTATCATTTCTATGTGATGATGATTCTGATGATGACATAGTGAATGACAATTCCAATGAGTTATGGGCTTTTTGTGGGGAATTTGGACGACACCAAGAAATGTGGGTTCGTTGTTTGTTGCTGCTGTTATTGGGTGCACCAAGAACGCAGTGGAAAAAATACACCAGATAACTATATTTGTGACTATTGCACGAATGACAAAAAAGTGTAATCGAGTGTAACAACTTGATTTTGAAACGGTACTTTTTTAAAGATTTGTCTTTATTTTTTGGTTTTAAACTATAAAAGAATATGGTTTTCAAAGAATTTCATTTGATTTTAAATTGTTACCTAAAAAGGTTTGTCTTATCTTTGTTTTTTTTTAAAAATTAAAGTCTCCTTTTATAACTAAACTTATATGTGGATCAAGAAAGGCGCGGTAATATCAAACTAAAAACGCGCTATTAACATACCGGTTTGAAATTACCGCACATTGATTACGTTTTTGTTTTTTCATAGAAAACTTACCTAACAACTAATTTTCCATTATTTTCCTTTATGTTATTATAGTTAATAGATGTATGTACCTATAATGTAATCGGAATTAAAATATCTGTTACGTTGTGGTTGTAAAATGCGATATACTTTAGGGGCTCGCCAATATCCAACTCTCCCCTAATATTGATCATTATATTAAAAAAACATCACATTGATATGATAATAATTGCCATATTTTGTATTTTGGAAGAAAGAGATGTGGTATTACGAGCAAACTTTGAAATCTCCATCGAAAATGGAAAATTCGTTATTGATGCCAAAATAAACTATACATTAAAACTTGCCTACCTACCTAATAATAGCGTAATTAAAAACCGTCTCTAAATCTTACAAACCAGTTTTAATTATACTACTTGACACCGCAAACTAAGCATTCCTTTTTTTATTTATTTATTTAACTTTTTAAACATAATGTTATTTGCACATTGGCGGGCTTATTGCCAAATGGCAATTTCTTCCAACCAACCAATAAAATAAACGTTTTATTTTTATAGTTCAAGTTACAGAACATATTCAATAGAAAAAACATATTGAAAAGGTAAAGATATATAAAAATAGAAATAAACGTATTTGTTTATAAATTACCTTAAATCAAAACTATTACTCAATGGGAAAAAGAAAGAAAGAGGAAAGAGGAAAGAGGAAAGGAGGAGAGATGAGGGAGAGGAAGGAGATGTTTCTTCAGACGTGATTTAAACAGAGATAATGTTGTAACGTCTTTGATGGTGGATGGGAGATGATTCCACAGTCGAGCCGCATGGACACTATATAATGAGTTAGAGAAGAAAGAGGAATTGTATATGGGTATTAAGAGAGTGCTTTGAGAATTAGAACGAAGAGGTACACCATGCTCTGATAAGTGTTGAAATTTTTCACGCAGGTATATAGGAGCGTTAAGACTATGAAGTACATTGAACAGAAGTGAAAGAGAGTGAAAGTCTCTCCGCTGTCTAATTTTGAGCCATTTCAGTCGCCTACGATAATCAGAAATGTGGTCATATTTCCTAAGACCAAAAATGTACCTTATGCATGTATTCTGAAGTCCTTTTGAGTTCGTGAAGCATAATTAGAAATCTCACAATTAATTTTATCAAAGTTTTTGCAAATATCTTAGTAACTCCTTGAATAGAGATTTCTTAGTTCGGTTCTGATGCCCTCATGTGTTTTAATAATTTCCAACTAGACAATTTAGATGTTCTACTGAATCTCAAACGCGTAGGTGTGAACGCTAACTTTTATTTCGAGAAATGAAGTTTTATTAGCCATGTTCGTCCCGCAAAAAGTTTATTCTGTGACCACACTGGAATGTGTGGTTACGAAAGAGATCCCTAGCAAACGAATTTGAAACCACGATAAACAAAACAGCTGAGACTGGTACGAACAAAATACATAAAATTTGCAATCCTATATTTGATTCAGAAAACAGTCCAAAACCACCGACATCAAACAAAACTTCGGTAATTTAAAAATACTGAGAATAAAAAATAAAAAAATATTTTATTTGAAACTTTGGATATGCAGATCAAATGGACAATAAAACAACAGACTTAAAAGTACAATGCGAATATAAATTAATGCAAGAGATGAGAAAAATATTGCGTTATCAGATTTTACAATTCTTTCAGATTGTCTTGATACATAATAATTTTGGTCTATGGTAAAATACCAAAACCGTGGACCAAATGTCAGAAAAGTATATACAGGATGTTCTTTAAACCCTGTCACATCCAAAACCACAATGATCAGTATAGGCCAGAAGACATATAAGCATATTTATTATTATGTATCCCCATATATTTTCTACTAATATGTAATGATTTTTTAAAGTTTTTTTATTTAATTTTTTTATTTTTCTTTCTCTTCTTAATTAATTTTTATTTTTGCTTCTTTCTTTGTGTAAAATGCATTTCTGTCTTCATATTTAAAAATGCACTTCTGTTCTTCCCACTTTTATGCTAATATGTAAAAATGATTTTTTATTTTTTTTTTTTCCTTCTAAAAATCATTTATATATTGTTTGATACTTATTTGTAAAATACATGTCTGTCTTTATTTGTATATATGTATGTAAAACGTGTAAAAGCCTAAAAGGCGTTTAAATAAATAAATAAATATTTGAAAAAATATTAAAGACAAAGATTTTTTTTAAAATTAAAATATTTGAAAAAACAAATGGTTGCTTACTTCTGCAGGGAAGAAGTGAGAGGAGCGCGGCGCAGTATCAGACTCCCCCCCCCCACTCTCTTTGTTTCCACCCTGCAGAAGTAAGCAACCATTTGCTTTTTTTGATTTTTGATTTATAAAAAATTCATTCGTTCTAAAAAATTATTTCAATGTGCCAATATGTCTTCTTCCTCATACTGATCATCGTGGTTTTTAATGTGGCAGGGTGTAATGAACGCCTGTATATTATCTTTTGACAAAATGACTGTACTTGTCGGTAATTACCAACGTAAAAAAAGGACCGGCACCTGGGCTTTGCCTATGATGGGAAGATAAGGACGTCATACCTTCAACATGACGGTATAGTTGCAGATAAATTCTCTCGAGCGATTTCAAAGATACACTACCGATCCCTCACCTTCAAGTTTTGGGTAGGTACATCGATATGAAACAAGAGGATGCGTACGTCACGGTACATATATCTACGCACTAGAATTACAAAGCTTCAATATGACATCATAGTTGAAGATGAAATTCTCCCGACCAATTACGAAGATATACTACTGATCCTCCCACCATCAATTTTTGATGTAAGTATATGGGTTTGTATCAACGGGTCAAGAACCCCTCGATACGTATTTCTACGTATTAAAAGTGACAAAAAATTTATTCCACCAAGCAATTTTTCCTTTAATTTCGATTTGTTTAAATTTTAAATCGTTTTAAGGTTGGCACTTTTTTCTCAAAAGCCTATTAAAAATAAGTGAAAGAAATAAGTCAATTTTGAAGTCGAATTAAATATTGAAATAACTGTCAGTTTCAAAAACAAGCTGCTTGATACAGTGGCTATAAACGGACAACTTTGAATGACGTCACGGGTTCATGTGAATCTACCTATGAAATCAGAGCAGTGAAAGATTTCCTGTTTTCTTGCCATGGATGGACTAATGGGGAGAACTGAATAAGAATAAGCGGAAACGAACCTCTGACGTCATACGCGGAGTTATTACAGAAACACGAAACTTTGATTTAAAAATTGTAAAAAAAAAATGGCTTTTTTAAATAGTCTATTAACAAGCAAAAAACCACTGAACTGCTCATTGTCATAGCTAAGTAAGATAATTGTAAATTCGATTTGATTTATTAGTAAATCTTTTCGTTTGCAGCCTTCTCAATAAATAATAAGTCTACCTAATACTATTTATTTATTTATTTATACATCAACGGTTCAAAGAATCTTTTACAAAAAATAATAATTTTCAAAAACAATCACAGTAGTGCACAATTAACATGAAGAACATAGTATGAAATAATAGAATAATCAAAACTAAAAAATTTAGGGAACACATCATACTAAAATCAAAAAAGTAAAAAAGAAACAAAACATTTCTAAATAAAAGTTAACAATAACCATGAGAAAATCTTATGTTCTAAATATCAATATAACACAATAAAATTGAAGATCACTTATAATAATAACTAAAAAATTAATACAACATTACTTCTTAAAAATTTATAAGTTTTTTTAGCAAAAATTAAATGAAACTTAAATTAACGAAATAATACCTTTATTTAGTAAAATCATTGTCATCAGTTGGTAGGAAAAAGTTGCCATTTGGCAATAAATCCATCAATGTACAATTTTTTCTAACATGTCAAAATAAAGAAATACAAAATTACTTATTCCAGGAAACAAAGTTAAATTTAATAAAATATTTTAAAATAAATCCACTACTTTTCTAAAAAATAACGAGTGAGAAAACGTTCTAATTCATAAACAGAATTTCTATTGAAAATATCGAATATTTGTTCTAATTCATTTCCATACTATTGATCTATTTGCATCATATCAGTGACAATCAACACGAAAAGTATTCACTACATTGCATTGAGAACACCGATGCAATGCCCAGTACACCTTTGGTGCAAATAGAGAAACGATGAAGAATATGAATGTATCGTTATATCTTTGACTTCGCAAATTTGACCACATAACCGAGTATCGCACGCAACTACACTGGCTCAATATCAGGCATAGAAGAAACATTCACATTCTATCACTTCTTCACAGTATTTTAAATAATCCCACTTAGCCTGTTTATCTGAGAGAGCTCATCCAACCTCTTCACAACACGGACTATCTCTTCGTTCTAGTAACGAAAGAACCATTTTAATACCCTGTCATCGCTCTAATTTTCTTGCCTCCTCTTCACAGTAGTAGCCGCTCGCTTGTGGAATAATTTACCCACTAATGTTAGAGACGCCCCTTCTTTATTTACATTTAAGTCAAAATTAAAATGTCACTATCTAAATATTTAGATAGTTCCTTTATCCTTTTTCTTTTCTTCCCATTCCCTCTCTTTTCTTCATTGTATAGTGTTAATTTTTAATTCTTTAATTAATCTATGTTTTTAATTTTTGTATAAAATTGTAAGATTCAATATGTCCATGTTTTTATAATTTTCTCAAACTGAACGGTTTTAAGGCAATATGCCCGCCCTTTTATGTATATATATTGTATATGAATATAAAGTGTCAAACGAATAAATATAAAAAATTTACCCATATAAAATAAACGAATAATTGTTTTTTAAAAACGTTTTGGTTTGTCAAGAGTCCGGTTTGGCCATAAGAACATAATGTCAGCAGTCTCCTCATTAATTAATGTCACTTTAGATAATCGTCTCCATAAAGAAAAGAAATTTACGTTCCCAAGACAAAAGAAAAACCAAAAGCGAATAAAATAAAGAATCTAAATTCGGAGATTTTCCGTAAAATCCAACAAGCGATGCGATGTTATCCCCATGCAACGTAAAAATTTGTTAAATTTAACTTCCGCGTAAAAAAGTCAAAATATTTTTAATCGCGCAGTTTGTGCCAGGAGGTTTTGGATCACGCTTCTTACTTTACTATTTCACAGTAATTTCTGAACCGATTTTTCAACAAGATGTAAACTGTTCTTTTGTGTCCAAAGCTTGGTAAAAGACGATTTTGTTACTTCCCTGCCAAAACATCGTATGTTAAAAATGAAAAAAAAAAATGCCATTAACTGGCTTCAGAATAATTATTGTTCATAAGTTATTATGAAAATAAAACTTTGTTATAAGTGTTACACATTTTTTATTATTTTACAAGAACACTACTACAGTTTCGGAAGAGCACTCTTCCCATCGACGGGTGATAGATAACAAATATAGTTAACACAGAATATTGTTCTATTATTAGTGTAAATGTATAAAGACTTCATGTGTAGGAAAAATAAGTAATCACTTTCCCACAGCTATAAAACCCGCCTTTTAATAGAAGAGTATTCTGTGTTTACTGTATTAGTTTTACATCACCCATCGATGGCAGGAGTGCTTCTATTGAAACTGTAGTATTGTTCTTGTAAAATAATAAAAACTGTGTAACACTACTAACATAATAATTCATAATAATTTATAATGAAGTGTTACGAAGTGAATGCTGATTCAATTAACAATATAATTATTATTCATTTATACAATTCAGCAATCAGTATTTTAGGAATTTATATTCCTTGTAATTATCTTATTTTTATTAGTATTTCATCTTATGTTTCATTTTTAAAATGCTAGTGGTATATTTTCTAATATATATTTATGCTTCATTTTTTTTATCGTCGTTATGTTATCTAATTTGCATTTATTTTTCAATATTATTGTTATTATTGATTCGAATTGTTTCAGCATCATTTAATGAAGAAACACATGTAAAAAGGAAGGTCGTGCCTAAAAACAGGAATTTCCTAGCTCGTCGGAACCTAAAACCTGTGTACATTTTAAAACTGCGAAATAAATAAATTAATTCAATATATTTGTGAAATGCTAATGTTAAGCCAGACGTAAGCTTGGTAAATGCCCTATGGGCAATGCATTGGTACACGAATCGCAGCGTATAGTAACCATTTTTTTGTCACATGAAGATTAGATGATCAGTCTTGCGCTTGAGATACCAGTCCAAGAACTATGAAATATTCTACTGTGGAAAGCACCTTTTAAATAAATATTACATATCAACCATGTCAGGAATTGAACCCGAGACCTCTCACATGGTAGGCAAACTACTGACCATTACACTACAAGCCCACAAACATACGTAACCTAAATTTTTATATTTATTATACTAGCTGAACTCGGCCACGCCTATCTGTGACGTTGTCTGATATTAATTATTAGGGGAGCAAATAATAATAGTCTAGCAACCATTTACTGAGAACACACAAAAATACGGAACCTTAATTTGTTTATAATATAAAGATTATAGGGTAAATAAAGTTTTGTTACTTTGGCTAAAATTGACTTAATGGCAACACCGTGTAGAACTGTCATTCGGTACATGTTAATTATGAGTCAATTTAAAACGCTAAAAATGTTCCATTTTCGTTAAAACTTCTAAATAAAAAGTAAATATAAACATTTTTCTGTTAACATGCAATGTTCTGTAAAAAAATTGAGTCAATCTATAGATCACTTTTCGAAATTTGCCGATACAAACATACGGAACTTCAATTTAGATATATGAAAGATAGATCATTCTGCCTTAAGACATTGGCCCTTATAAATAGAAGTCGGAGATATATTTTACATAACTTATTGCATTATTTAAAAAAAACGGTTCGTCTCTATGGTAAACATGAGTGGAAAGAGAAAGAAAAGTATTGGAAATAAAACAAATGCTATCCAAAGGAACAGTTTATTCAAATGTTTCAATTTTGAAATAGAGTATGAAAACCAAAAAAATGTTTTCAGCATAATGTTAATGTGAATATACTTTCTATGTAATCCAACTAGAATCAAAGCGAATTTTAAAATACTATTTATTTCATTGTCCTCATGTCTGATTTTTATTTAAGGAAAATTCTCAAAAGGAAAAAATCAACACACGGTTTACGACATTAAATTAATAATTCGTTTTTTATTTATCATTTTTTATATATTTATATACGTTAAGTAATATTTTGAATATGTCAAAATCTTTAAAGACAAAGGATAGATTGTTACCTTTAAGATGTGATCAATATTGATTTATATTACAACAGAGATAGAGAATACTATCTTGAAAAGTATTTTGAGGCGTTGCCTAGTAGGTGAAATTTTAGAAGTAAGATAAAACTCACTCCTATAAATAAAGGCTTTAACTATTTTACTTTATGAGAGTCAGTGAATTAATAAATATAAATAGGAAATAAATATTATTGTTTAATATTACCTCTGAGTTTTGAGAGAAAGTGCTTGAGTAGAATATGGTTGCTTGGTGGTTCGATTTTATAACTAATATTGAAATCTGAAGAAGAAAGAACGGACGCAGCAGCTTCCTATAACGAGCGTCTTGAGGATGCAGTGGTGGACCTGGCTTGAACACGTACTGCACGTGCCTCAAGAGAACCTGAACCCAAGTTGCCTTTTCTTTAAACCTGCAGGCTCCAACCGTCCCGGAAGACCGTAAATGACGATCTTTCGACTTTATTTGGTGGAACTAAGAAACACGGGATTGACGTAGGAGGAAGCTAGAGTGCTGGCTGGCCATAGTCACCTGGAAGCATCTGATGATCCTCATGCTTTACTTAAGAGTAGATCTGGAAAAGAAGAAAAATATATTTATATTGTTTTATCTCTTTGTTTATTATATTGACAGACTTCAACAATATTATTATCACAATATTTGAGTTTGTCCAAATGTTCGTAGACAAAAGACTGGATTTCACCCTGGGTTATACAGTGCGTAAAGTGGCCACTTAAACCAGCCAATGGCAGGTCATAAGCCCTGTAAATGCCTAGACTTCCGTATTCCCTTATTTAAGGTTTTCTCCATCCCTGTTGTAATTTGTTAATATTATCTTCCTTAAAGGATGCGTGCGCGTGTGTTGATTTGAGGTTGAATTAGAAATATGGATTACAATTGTAGTTATTTATTAAGTTGTTACACATGGGTTACATCCAATTATTTTACATAGAATGAATTTACAATAGCGAGCACTGGCGGAGATCTGGTGGCCAGGCAACACGAATTGTCAAGATGAAATGTGTCGAGAATTTTTGAAGTACTGTGTTTAGAAGTCTCGTCCAGGCTGACATTGCAGTGGACTACGCGTTGCGGGCCAAAGCAGAGTTTGGACCTGTCGACCTCACGGCTGTTGGTGTTGCTCGCCTCAGCCTTAATCGGTTATGTGCCATCCGTTTCCGTGCTCGGAGGGCTGGCCATACGAAAATAGCGGGTAAAGACGCGTCCCTTTGTACGCGCTATACGCGTCAAGGTCAAGTATTCCGAACAATTTTAGATTTTGCACACTTGGACATATTTCTTGAAACTTGATCAAGCAGTAGACAATGATTACTTATTAAAATTGTTGACACAACAGCACAGCGGTTCTAAAAATTGCTTAAAATTTCGCGACCTGCTGGGAACAGTCGTA
Organism: Micrasema longulum; assembly: GCF_059751315.1. Classification (NCBI taxonomy): domain Eukaryota; kingdom Metazoa; phylum Arthropoda; class Insecta; order Trichoptera; family Brachycentridae; genus Micrasema; species Micrasema longulum. Next base: position 386,344 of record NW_028277591.1, on the reverse strand, counting down.
GCAATTCCAAATGGCACACAAGTAATTCTCTTCTGTTCCCTAATTGGCTCACACGTAAAGTGTTTCTTCGTTTTATAGCCTCCATATTACGATTGATTTATTTAATGACACCTTAAGAACAAATATGAACTTTTAATAACATTACAATTTTTTATTAATATTTCTTGAGAACATTTTTTTTAATAAACATCAATATTATGAACCGAGACCTATTGGGGGCGCGGCCAGGAAATGACCGTTTTCGCGGGAGTTACAAATTACATAATTATGATATAAATATTTTTTATACTACGAGTATTAATAAGTAATAATGTCAATTTCAATTTATTTATTTTATTAACGTTTATGTATATTACAAATAAAATCAAGGCATACATAACACGAAAGAATTTACACTTTAATTTCAATATACAAAGATGGTTAAATAAAAATTACCAGGCAATTGTAGAAAAAGGACGCTTTCCTCTCTGAACTTTTTTTTACTAATATGATAGATGTCGATATCCGAAGAGATACGGTTGAGTAAAGACATTGTTCTTCCTAATAATAATATGAATCGGGTTGTGGCCCCGTGGCTAGTGTCTTGGACTTAGAGCTCAAACGTCCGTGGTTCGAATCCCACTCTACCCCAACTCGATTCCCATTTTCTAATAGTGAGTTATTTACAACTCGTGAAAAATGGCCCTGAAAATTAAATATTCGGGTGAATAATAAATTTTATTTTTCATTTTTTGAAGTAGCTTTAATTTTCTTTATTTGTGTTTTATTTCAATTTTGTCTTTTTGAATTTTGCATTTTCGAATGGACTAAGTCCGTTAGTAAATAAATAATAAATAAATCATAAGAACGCAAATAATTTTTTTTTTTTTGAAAAAATTTTTTTTTACTCGACAGTATCGCATAAACCCTGATTATATTTAAATTGTAAAATATGTTTTTCGATTGTCTAGTGAGATGACAATATTGTCAATTGAGTATTGAGAAATGATAAAGAAAAAAAATGGCTTTTTGGTTTTCTTCATTAATAAAATTATAAAAATACGGATTCAATTAAACGACTGTCAGTTTAATTTCCAAAAATGGGCGATTCATTTTTGGCGGAGTGGGTATTGATCAAAGGAGGAAAATTAATTTCCATCTGGCAATAAAAATAATTCCATTCCCCGCGGAATGCGGCCCAATCTGAAATTCTTTTGATTTGTGGAACTTTCAGTTCGGTCTGCAAAATCATTTTTCACAATTAAGCAGACGAAAAATTCCTGAAAGCAATAATGGTGAAAAAATCGAGTAACAGGTTTCATCCATTTATGGCATTTTGCGATTTTCAAAAATCGAATCAATTTGAAACGGATAGTAGATTCAATAAATCAAACTTTGCGAAATTCAATGATCAAATTGCTACTGCATAAGGATGTATGCCGCCAGAGACACAAAAAAAGAAACCATCACGCCGTTTCCCCGTAGGAGTAGGCAGAGAGAATAGAACGCCATATCACTCTATCTTCGCATACAGACCTCGCTTCCTCTACATTAATACATCTTCTCATGCAAGCACGCTGATTATTCCGACTCTTGACATGACTATCTTCAAGTATTTGATGGACTTGATCGTGCCATGTCTTTCTCGGTCTTCCTCATTTTCTGCATCCATCAAAATTCGCATCGTAGATCGTTTTAGCCGTTCTTTTGCTGTCTATTCGCTCTACGTGTCCAAACCAACGCAGCACCTCTTTCATGATTCTGTCGATAATTTTATACATTTACATTTACATTATTTTTTTGCACCACAACAAGCCAGGAGGCCTAATTACAGTGGTGAATTACATCACAAAGCACCTAGGCTTGAGAAAAATCACTATAAGAACATAGGAATCAAGTTGGGCTAGAGTGAGATTCGAACCACGAACCTTTGAGCCGTGAGTCCGAGACACTAGCCACGAGACCACAACCCGATTCTGTTACCAAGCATTATTAAAAAAGTGTATTAAATACAGGAGTGAGACAAATGCTCTAATTATGTCTACTGGAAAAAAGTTTTTTGGCAAAATTTTTATTTTTTATTTTATCATTTAAATTTTTCATTGATAAACCCTTACGGATTACATACATTTAACACAATATTTTTACTTTTAAAATTCACATTCTTCTGTTAATAATAATATTTTTAACATCTTTTGTAAAGGATGTCTGAGTCTTTTGTTCTGTTTTGTTATATGATATATTTCTGATATTCTCGTATTGTGTTCATGTTTACTATAGTTTTTTTCAAGTTTTAATTCTTCGTCTACAATTACATCAGTGGCTAATTTATGAATACATTTAAAGGATTTTCGTTTCAAGAGTTCAGTTACATTTAATTGTTTAGTTTGTTAAAAAGGTTCTTGAGTTGCTGTTAGATAAGGTAGGTCGTAAACTAACTTTAATATTAATTTATTATTTATTCATTAATAATGGTAATTTTATTTTTTAAATATGTAATAAAATTTGGTAAAATAGGTGATGTTTTTCTAATAAAATGATCAGTATTAATATTTAAGCCTGACTGTGATCCAACATTTAACTAAACGTTATTGATTATTTGTATATAACCACTTACCGACTTTTCTATATTTTCCAGTTTCAAGACATACCCGTCTCTTCGCCAGGACACCTATTGAAATAACATGCACAACTCATTGTACACCTTCACCATAGTTGTTGCACAAACATATAAAACCAACACGACAAGCATTTTATAAGCAAACCTTACAATCTTACATCCACTGATAATGTTATGAAAATATTTTATGTTGTGCGAGAAATAGATGATATTTATGTAGATTAAATATAAAAAAGTCGAAACAATGTATAAGAACTTGCTGACGAGTTGTATGATTACAATTCAGCGGGTCTTTTAATTTTAGGACCATAGTGTTTATTAAAAAAAAACAAAAAATCACAGATACGTATTTAATATATAACGAAATGTTATTAAATACTTATAGATAACCACTAACCGACTTTTATATGTCTACCGGTTTCAAGACGTACCCATCAATTAAACAGTAGACCAATGAAACCAACATGCTAAACCAACTTTACACCTTAACCATAGTTCTTGCACAATTTTTATATTTAAAACCGTCATCCCATGCATTTAGTAGGCAACCCTTACATGCACTTATGAGGTTACGAAAATGTTTGATATTGTGGGAGAAATAGTTTAATAAATTTCACTTTACAAATTTATGAAGTAGAAAAAATAAAAGAATTTGAGATGAATAAGTCACTCAAATACCAACATAATATTAAAATTCTTAAATTCCACACAAGTCATGGTCAAAATAGCTTTCTCTTCGAAGGTGTAAAAAATTATAATAATCTTACCAATAAACTAAAAACAATTAAAAATAATATATTAATAAATAAATTGAATGTAAATCTAAAAAAAATTTTAAACACGTGTAAAAACTGCATTAAATGTTGATAATTATGATTGTATTATTATTTTGTGTTTTTTTTCTTTATATATTCTACTTTTTTTTTCTCATATACTCGTATATTTAAAATCACAACTCTTATAAATAGACAACTACAACAGTGTAAGTTACTCTCCAAGCACAAGAGTAAGTCTCTTTTTTGGATTGCTACAGTGATAACATTTACTAGATGTATAAAAGTATATCTGTTTAGAATTTTAAAACCACATGTACCTTTTATGAAATATATTTATAAAAAAATATTTAATAAAGAAAAAAGACGGAGAGGATTATTGATCATAGCAAAATTTGTTTCAAAGCCTTTCTAATATGAAATATATGCAAATTATTTACTTGTGATCCTTTGTTATTTGTTTGTTCTTATGATAAATAAATATTTACTAAAAAATAGCAAAACTATAAGATTAACTCTTGTTTTTCTCTGTCAGTCATGATAAAAATAATTAGGTGATTTGCGAATTCAGAGAAATTCTTATTGTGAAGACACCTCATGTGTTATTTAACACGAATATCGAATATCAAAAAAATATTGCTATTTACCTAAATCCTTAATCACATTTCGATCTATATATTAACAAAGCGTGCTTCCTGTTTTTGAAATCGATATTACTTGGAGACGAAGAACTATTATCCTAACCGTATTTGCGGTAGTTGTAAGACGTGTTAGGGTATTTATTGAACAGCGCTTTTGAGTTGATTTCCCCATAAATGACGCTATTAAAATTATCCAACAGAGATGAAAAACATTTAATATATATAAGTGTAGGATTAGCAGGTTTATGTGTCCACTTTACGCACTCACCATTCTGCTCGAGTTCATTTTGTTTCAATTCTTCCACCTGTTGATTTTTTAAAAGTAAAAGAACTGAAAAGTTTACTGATGCGAGGTTAAATTATTTTACCTACATACTAGGAAATGCGTCAAAATAAAATAAAAAGTTTTATTAACCAGTAAAGACTTCCACATTCCCTTCTTTTAAAGGTTCTCTATTAGAGTGATTAAAAAAATACTTTTTTTTCATTTCAGATCGCTTTAGTGCACAAAAGTTGCCATGGGTATAGACACTAAAAAAGCACTAATTATTATTTTTTACAGATTTTTTTTCCAGTCGTGCAATGCTATCGAAGTTAGAAAAAATTGTGAAAAACCTTGATTTTTCATTATTTTTTTAAGCACGCCAGGAGCCTTATGCTCGACTCGTTCGTCTTTTGAATCGTAAGCAACTTCCGTAATTCGACGAGTGACAGCATTCTTAAACCACCCATACAAATTGAAAACCAATCGACTTTATCTCGAGTGCCCCAAACCACTCGACATTGGCAATCAAATGCGACATCGTAACTTCAGATGTCAAACTTCCTTCTTGTAAAACGCTCGGCATTCATGTTTAAATGACGAGTGGGTACTTTTTTTTGTATTTAAACTTAAAATTAAAACACTGATCAATGTTCTGGTGATGGCGTACAAATGTCCAACAAATATAACCGTACTTATTTTTCATATGAAGTTTCACTAGAAACATGATTTAAAAAAAATTCTATTGCTCGTCGTATTTGAGATATACTCGTATAATTTACAATATGTTTTTTAAAATCCATTAAATAAATATTAAATATTTCTAATAACATGCTGAGATGTGTTTCATGTCAGAGGCAAATAATAATTATAAATGTTGCTGTGTCTCAGTAAAACATTTTCTTTTATTTTTTCATAATATTTCTTAAACAAAATATTTAACGGAAGAAGTCTGACAAGAAACAGGAGAGCCATAGATTAAAACGGATTTGTTAGTATTGCCACTTTCTCATTTTTCTTTGTTATTAAATTGTCAGAAGGTTTTACGAATAGCATTATGACAAAGCAATCGAAATGCCCAATCGACTATTGTCGAGTGGGTGACAAAATGAGACATCTTTCCAGCATAAGGCTCCGGGTGGTTTTAATTGCGTTCCTATACCATAAATTAACTACTAAAAGTATGTAGAATCAATATACATGCACTTATTATGCATTTGTTTCATATCTTCCGGTCGTGCAACATAGTACAAAATGAGTAAAATTAGTATTTTTTGCAAAATTGGACTGTTTAGTACATTTTAATAATACGACTTTTAAAGATGCTATAGTTTAATTATATTACAATAATATATTTAAAATCCAAGCATATAAGATAAACTTAATAATTCAAGTGAAATTCGGTCGCGCTGCTTCGTCAAAAACAGCAGAGTAGCCTACCTGGACAGAGAGGCGAGGCGGTTTCCTTTTAGATAATTTAGAAGTTCTTTAATAGTAAATATTTGGTCATTTTGGCAGTGCCTCTGCGCTTGTCAATTTTATAGGCAGCTCAATAAGTTCTCACTGTTTCTCGACAGATGTGATGATGTAATCTTACTCTTTTTACATCAGGCAATAATTAAATACATAAAATAAACACTTAAATAAAAAACACTATTTTGGAATGAAGAAGATTTATTGAGAAGGATTCATGCAAAATTATTTACGACACAATTATTAAACCACACATTGACCACTTTATAAGCATATTATTTTAATCAAACCAAGAAACTTAAAACAAACTATTCATGTTACAAAAAAAAGCTTTTAAAATAATTTTGCAAAAAAAACCTAAATATATATATATATATACTAAAGCCGACTTCATCGTGAAGTTCCATTTGAAAGGACAGTACACCCCCGGCAACATAAATAGCCGAAAGACTTATTAAAATAAAAATTCTTGTTGGGAGTTCAATGTTATTGATCCTAGGTTTGAGTCTTGGGTTATCACTTCTAGGTACAATTAATACCGTTTTTTAAACCTAAAAAGTCATAAATGGATGATGCACGGGAAGTGGCAGCTAACCGAGATGCCAGAAGGATCTTTGTGGGCACCATATGCTCCAACCAGGGAGCAGACATGGAATTACAAAGATGATGATGATGATGTTTAATGATTTAATTAGATTACATCTCTTTCTCCCAACTAAATGTTGTTTTTATTTGTGCCAGGGTACTCGATATTTTGCTATTTTTGGAGATCATAATGAACAAACTACTTAATTTAAAATTATCTTTTATACTTAAACATGTGATATTATGCGCAAAGTTTGACTCGGAAATTTTAATAAAAAGTAGAAATATTCATACTATGTGCCAAAATATCAATGAATCAAACCGTCGCCGGCGGGCTGGGTAAATAATTTATAAAATATTTATAAGAAGAAAACAACCATAGATACAACATAAAATTAAATCAATTACACCATCTTGGGTCTTAAAAAAAGATATTTAAACTTTCACGGCGAACTAATAGTGTTCGCGCGTCATACATTAAGGAAAGCCATTTCTCTAACCATTTTCTATCGTTTCCTTTTTGCCAACATCCTCTTTATTGCTTTTCCGACTATTTTACACGCTGCATATTATTATTATACAGTCCATAGTCCACCCCCTTTGTTGGCAAGATATAGCTCCAGTAAAAGGCTGTCGAGCAAACTGGAATATTAAAACGATTTCTGGAACCTATTCCGGTTTTCCGAATCGCGATTCAAACATATAAAGTTGATATATTTTTAATTGTGTTTTATTTTATGGTTTCGTATATTTTTTAATCTGTCGATCTATATGTTCACATAAAAGGCAGGGTTCGAAAGTTTGTTCTTTATATATTAAATAACTACGGAGCCGATTTACGTGCGGTTTTTTACAAAATGATAAACTTTGCACTGATCATGTTTATAACAACTCTTAAAAATTTCCAATCACTTCACAAAAAACAATTAGGAGCGTAAATGTTTAATTCATTGGACTACCAGGGTTATGTTCGACGAGAATGCATAAACTAGAAAATTGGAATAACGTTTTAAAAAATATTTTCGTATGTAAAAAAAACGTTTGTTGAATGTTTAGGAACGTTATTTGTTTTTTATGGATCTCAATCAGATTATTTCCTTTAATTTTTATAATAGTTTCTACACATTTATTTCTTTTTACCGGATTTTTTGTAAATAAACAAAAATATTAATTGAAATTAAAAACATTTTTGAAAATCGTATTCCTGCATTAAGCGGATTTCTGTTGGTAAGTAGAGCACATTTTGACATTTGAAAAAAAATCTACATTTGAAAATTAATTATTTCAAGTTTTAGAATTCAATCATAATCATGTACCTAGATACCTACATATCAATGAAAACTAACACCATATTTTACGTTTTTCCGAACGATTTTAAGACAATTTTATGACACAATAAGGTATATTGGTTTCGAATCAAAAGTCAAGCTCACCTCAAAACCTGGTTGGCGGTTAAAAAACGACTAAATACGCATTGAGCATGATTGAGCGTTTAGGCATGAGTAAACTGTAATAATTTTAGAGCGGTCTGTCTAGATATTTACCATTGGCGTGTCGCTATTGTTTTATTTTTTGATAAATTGTTTACTATGGGAACTAGAACAATCCAAAATCCCCGTAAAAATGCCCCGTTTTATCTTTTTTCTTTGGGCACACTAGTAATAGCAAAGCATTGCCGGGTTCAGCTCGTATGAACATACAAAATTTAAAAAAGAAAAAAATAATAACCGCTAGACCGGCTTGTCCTAGTGATAATGTTATTATTTAGACGTATCTTTTTTGGGTGATCTCGTGTAAGTTAGATTCGTTTCAATATGTCAGCTACCATTGCAGGAGCCATTTTCAGGATAAGATATGTGTTTTGTAAAAAAAAGATGTTTAAATTTTTTAATCATTTGTACCATGTCACAGTCGGCAGTTAGCATATTCCGTATCATTTTTGTAGTGTGCAGTGCCGAGAACCAAGTTTATTTTATTTTCGGAATAAAATTGATTTATTCATTGTATATAAAAACGTTTACGTACATTACAAAAATATTACAAAATAGTAAACTAAAAATACCCAGTAATTAGAGTAAAAAGAAGCTATGCTCTCTGAACTTTTATATTATTGAATTATATATTTGATTACAAAATAGAAAATAATAATTTAGGGGTAGTCAAGTCTTTTAAGGACCTCGGAGTTATCGTGGACTGTAAACTTACCTTTAATGAACATATTGATACTATGATTAACATATTTATTGGTTGGTTGGAAGAAATTGCCATTTGGCAATAAGCCCGCCAATGTACAAATAATCATTATGTACAAAAAGTTAAATAAATAAAAAATAAATTAACAAGTCACTAAAACTCTTGGGTTTTGCTAGCAGGACATCAAGTGACTTTACTAATCTGTTCACAGTTGCAGCACTCTACTGCTCACTTGTCCACCCTCTTTTATAATATGATCACGCTCAGCCACCGTACGGGCTGGGCGTGAAATATAGTTCCTCCCCAACCGTAGCTTATAATCTTATAATAAATCTGAAAATAAGTTGTTATATGTTAGAAAACAATGAGTTTATGTTTATAAATCATTAGTGTGTAGTAGTGTAGTCATGTTTCAACAAACAGTGGAAAAAAGAAGACTATTTATTTAATAGCATTGTTTTATACTTTATTCTTAACAAAATATGTGACAAATAGTGAACAATGGAAACTTACAAAAATAGTGCGTCTGTAACCTTAAAATCATAAAATTTTATATGAATCCTTTAAAACCGTTTAAGAATGCATCAGTTTTTGACGCGAAAGTACCTAAATTTTGCTATTTAGAACACTACACCCATAATTAAAAAAATACAACAGTGCTACTAAAAGTGAACTGACATTTATTGATAAATACATAATATTTCAAATATCTGCCTTCTAATAATATGCAAAATTATAAATCAAACCGCTTATACACGCGTTTGTGTAATATTCATGTAAAGAAGTGAATTTGAACAGGAATGTTGCGTCTCATAAAACGAAATAATACGGACCAAAATGGACACCAAGTCGTTGGAACAATAGGCGTAATCCTGGGGTCTACACACGTGCGTTTCCAGAAATTCTCCAGCAGCCTAGTGGACCACATGGTGACGATAAACTTACTGTCTACAAAAGATTCTCTTCGGACATCTATCTCCCTTTGTTAACCATGGAGTTGATACAGTGCTTTATTTATTTAGTTTTTTATTGCTTACTTCTTGGTATGAACACTTGACCAATTTACTACTATACTCTATTTTTTATAAATTTATTGATATTGTTTTAACTTTGCTGGAATTCCTCTCATCCATGCGCTTTGTAGCTGCACGATGATTGGTTATCTAGCTTTCATATTTCAACTTTAAAATACCTTAATTTTGTAAACGGGGTCTAGAATTCCAATCGTCTATGCGCTTAGTAGCAGCAAGGCGTGTTGTAATCTTACTCCTTTTTACTATTCATATTATTATTATTTTGTAATACACTAAATTTATTTGTCAATTTTTAAAATGTGTAAATGGGGGCTAAATTTCTAACTGTCTATGCGCTCTGTAGCTGCAAGACGTCCTGTAATCTAGCTCCTATCTATTATAATTTTTGATTGATCTTAATTGAAAACGAGGAACTAGAATCCCAACCGTCCATGCGCTCTGTAGCTGCAAGACGTACTGGGATATTTATTAATTGTACAGCGCCCTTGAGGTGATTTTCACAAAAATGGCGCTTTATAAATTATCCAACTATATATATATATATATATAGATCTGCTCTCCCTTCTATGTAAGCCGGATAAATCATATCGAATCGGTGCAACATCGTTTGCTAAGAAAAGTAGCATGGATGATTGGCGTCGAAAGGGGAGACTAATACTAACTTGCGAAAAATAGAGTCAATGTACAAAATCTTAAGTCTATAAAAGCGTAGAAATAACATCGACTCCAGATTCATGTTTAATTTACCGAATGCCTTAATTGATATACAATCGTTACTGGAACAAGTGGCATTCAATGTTCCAATCCGCCGGTTGCGAAAAAATGTTCTGTTCCTTGATCAACACAGCACAAACCATGGCTTGCATGCACCAATGTCCAAATTGTGTCGCATTGTAAGCTCGAGATAAGATCTGGACTTTTTTGGTGTGAGTCTTTATATATTTTTAAAAAACACTAATATAGACTTGATCTTGTCTTGAGACAGATTTTTTTTTGTCCTAGCTTTAATATTGTTAAGTCATGTTTTATTTCATTAGTACCTGAATTTATTATAAAAAACGTATTTACCATTGTTGGAATGGACCGCATAAGTCTGTCAATGAATAAATAAATATATAAATATTTAGTTGAAAAGGTGTTAAACTTGCTTTGTTTCTTTGTTGTTCTTAATGTGCTATTTTTGTGTATTTATTATTAATATTTAATCCCCGAATTGAGTTAAGTCACTCCTAGGAATGTAATTCATATGCATTTCACTTTGTATTGTATGATTTATAAATAAATAAAAAAAATAATTATTCCAGTATTTGAAAATATGACCCATCAAAGGAATCTTATGTTATGTAATAATTATTTGGCAAAACATGGTTAATTCGACATACGAAAATAATCATCAACATAACTATTTCACAAAATTTAATATTGTTGATGGCAAAATTATTTATGCCAAAATTCTGACCGTTAATTCTGGAGAAAATATGGCCAAAGAACATTAGAGCACATCATCCCTTAAATATTTCACGTGTTGCCGAATATCTAAAAAATTGTCCTGAGTAACAAGAGCAACAATTTTTTACACCCCATGTTTATTTACCATTAGCATGGCTTAACTGCTTTTCTTTTTTGATGAACTGTTTCTTAGGAGGTCAATGACCATCAGAAAACCCCTGAAAGCGCACAGTTTAATACAAACAGTGAGTGATTTTTACAGCGTTCGAAATGTAAGTTATTTTGATTTTATCTTTAAATTTTATTTTATATTTTAATCGAAAACCGACAGTGATAAACAAAACATATCATCTCTCCTATCTAACACGAACTTAATAACTCTCAAATAAACCCAAAAAAATTGATGTAGATTTTTTAAAACCATTAATAAATTAGCCACTGACGTAATAATGGTAGAGTATGAACAAATTTTTTAAAAAAGCAATAAACACAAAATTGAAAAATATCACACACTAGTCATAATAGAAATTAATTAATCAGGGACACAAATTTTACCATAAATTGCCAGACAAAACTAAACAAAGAACTTAGACAACCGAAAGATGTTAAGAATATTTTCACTTACAACAGAGTATGAATTAAATAAATTAAATATTTTTATACACGAATGTTATCCGCATGGGTTGATCAATGATAATTTTTACTATTGTATTATTTCGAGAACTTTTCTCATTTGTATCCGTTTTCTAAAGCTTTTTAAACACTAACTTTTGTTTCAGCAACCCTATCACACATAGCCTAAAACACGGTTTATCGAATACAATTTTTTGTTCTTTGTAAAAAAACGTCTGAAAATATGTTTTTTTTTAAAAGTCTTTCACCAAGAATTTCTCCAATTTGTATTGCAATAAATTCCATGCTGCAAGGATGAAAATAAAAATAATAAACGATCGCCAGACTGAGAAATGATGATATTATCAAGATTTTGATGATAAGGAAAATGATATTATCAAGATAAAATTTTAATACGCTTTTCATAAATTGGGTACATATATTTTGTTAATTTTAAAAACTTTTTCATTCATGAAATTTTTTAACATTTGCACTCTCCTACTCGTTCAACCTGTATAGATGCATACATGAAATTTTTAAACTTTCAAATTTTTAAACTTTCAATATTTTTTTTCTTATTTTTTTTAAAGATTATGTTTTATACGATTTATGTTTATACGATTTTGAATTTAGTTTTTTTGTAATTTTTTGAAACTTTTTAGTACCTTTTTAATTGTAAGTGTATCACAACTTCTATTCTGCTTTTGTAAATAATGTTATCATTTAAAATATGAAAAACATCTGTAGATAAATATAATAATAATAATAATATAATATTGTTAATTGCATGTTTCTAAATGAGTTTTTAATAAAAACTCCTTAGAGATATTATTTAAAATTATGTATAATATGTTTTCAATTAAAATAAAAGATTTTTTCTTTTAAATCTACAAAAAGTATCTACTTTTTTAAATGTTTATTGCTTAACTATTTAATTATATAACGAGCAAACATAGATTCACATGTGAATACATTTTCCTAAACAAACCATTGCCTTTTAGGAAACATACTTAAAAAGAAGTAAATTTCAATTTACAACCTATATTCAACCGCTAATGTATTGAAACTCTCGACAGTTTCATATCCAAATAGCACATAAAAAGTTTCAAAATTGAACTTTTTGTTAGAATATTTATGGTCTTTTTACATGTTTCAAATTTAAATTTATTCTCTCCGCAAAAAGAAAAAAACAAATGAAACTACGACAGCGAACTTTTTATGATGGTATCATAATATTAAACCCGTATATTAGTTTTTCAAGTAGCACCTTTTTGAAACCGACTCTTTGATTTATAGGTATTCTAACTGAGATGGAGAACTTCCGACGGATGATGGATCAATCGATCAACTCAATCAACATATTGTTACATAATATTTCGATAAACACTTCCTACTGTCGATTTTTGTGAAGTTATGGAGCTGAACTTTTCATTGATGCGAGTGAAATTTATTTGACTTGATTATTTCACCTACACGCAGAACTAAGCGATGCACGAAAAAATATTTTTATTTATTTAAACCAACTGCTACACAAATAGGTGCGAAGGTTTTCACGGTCACTGTTATCAATATGTTTCTTTTTTGGGTGATACCGTGTGTGTTGGATTTGTTCCGACGTTTCGACACAAATATGTGAAGATTCCGAAAAGGAAGAAGAGGTCAACAAAATTACAGATGCGTTGGAGCGTAATGGATAGACGAAGAAGCAAATTGACAACATTATTCAATCGCAAGCTACAAAGAAGAACAAGGAAGAAGATATTACAAGAAGAACTGCATACCTACCATATGTACAGAATGTTACTGACAGGATAGCTAAAGTGCTAAAAAGATATAACATTGGAACAACGTTTGGGACTGTGGGAAAAATAAGGGACCATTTATTGAGCCCAAAAGATAAGAATCCCTTAAAAACAGAGGTTGTTTAAAAAATAAGTTGTCAAGGATGTGATAAAGTGTACATAGGACAAACAGGGTGCACAGCAAAGAAAAAGATTGACGAACACAAAAGAGCGTGTAAACTTGGGCATCCAGACAAATCTGCTATAGCGGAACACTTTATAGACACCGGACATTTTTTCCCCTTTGAACCGAAAATTTTGCATAAGCCCAGCAATTACATTGCACAAATAATAATTATAGAAGCAATTGAAATACACAGACACCCAAATAACATAAATACAGATGACGGGCTTAAATTAAACTCAACATGGATCCCAGCACAACCTACTACAATAATGAATAGAAATGTCCCTACCGCCGACCGCGACACGGTACAAATTACTAGTACTTAAACACACATTTTTTTCTACAGAACACTCAGCTTACTCTGTAGCTGGCTCCTGCAATGGTAGTCGAAACGTCGGAACAAACCCAACACACACGGTTTCACCCAAAAAAAGAAACGTATTGACAACTGCTACACAAAAAAAACAACAAAAAATGTTTTCGCACATTTAAAACAAATACTTTTTTCTTTTAAATTAATGAGGAAGTTAAGCGGTTTTCTTGTTTTTTTTATTATTTGTTTTACTATTTTTTTGTATGTATCATCGATACGATCTTTTGAGTTCTGTACTTTTGAAATCACTTTGCCCGTGACTCTAGTCTAGTGACGGCTAGTTGCCGTTGGTGAGTTAGCTTTCCGGAAATAAGAAATCTACCAGAATACATAACAGCGCTGTAGTTGATTGGTTGATTCGCAAGAACTCGTGACGTAGTTCAAAGTAGTTTGTTTTAAATCAAATCTTTATTATTATGTTTTTCATACATTTTCGAGAAACTTCACAGTGTACTAAAATCCTGTATTTTTTACCGCGCGTAAAAAAACTTTTTTTTTAAATTTACCGTAAAACTGAACTTCCAAATTAACCGTTCAGTAATGTTTAATTTTGTAATCTGCTGATCTACAAAAATAAAATCTGATAAAAATGTCACAAGAACTCTGGAACAAATCCGGGTAAGTGGAGGGGGCTTTCAATGTTGATGTTTGTGAGGTTAAAGACCTGTAATCTTTATTGATGTTGGTGAGATTCATCCAAATGAATTATTTCACCAAATATTCGGTGTCGCTTAATTTTTTTTTTTTAATTTGTGGAAACTAACTAGGCCGCGATTACAAACGCTATCTTCATCGGTATCTATCGAGACGGTGTGAAGTAAAATTAATATTTATGGATGAAAATATTTTTGTCCAAAAATTTGTATTAATTAAATTAAAAAATAAATTAAAATGAATTATCTTCATCTTGAACATGTTTCAAAAAAATTGCATTCATATTATATTTTTTAATCAGAAAATTTCATTTTACTTTGTAGATAAAATTGAAGGTGAATGTTAACTATTCATTGTAATACGAGCAACAGGCGCCGTGGCGCAGTTGGTTAGACGACTGTCTGTAAAACTGGCGTCGCGGGTTCAATTCCCGCCAGTTGCAAGAAAAATATTTTGGTTTATTTTTCATTACCTCCTTTCATATCTCCTCTATTCCATCTGCTGACAAGCCTCAAATAGAGACTAAGCGGGTCATCCCTTTAAAAATAAAAAAAAGGCTTGGTCCAAAAAGAAGTGTAAAAACAAATTTATGGAAGCTAAGTATGGAGTTGAAAAAACCAAGAACGAAAGTATTTTAAATGTTGGCAAATTACAATCCCTTAGGAGTGGTAAAACTATCTACGAAAGTCGAAATCTGTGCATTTGGAAAGGCTGAAACAATTATTGTCGACAATATCAAGAAAGAGTTCTGCCCTGGTTTGGACACGTAGACCGAAAGTACAGCGAAAAAACGGCTAAAAAGATTAATGATGGAAATTTCGATCAATGCAGAAAACGAGGAAAACCGACAAATACATGGCATGACCAAATCAAACACAAACTTGAAGATGAACGTGTTAAAAGTTGGAATAATCGGCGCGCGTGCATTTGAATATGTACCTGTATGAAAGGAAAAGAAGCAAAGGTTAAAGAAGTAAAGACAGAGTAATATGGCGTTACTTTCTTTCTGCTTACCTCCATGAAAGAATGGCATGATGGTTTGTTCGGAAAAAAAAGTTAACTCTTCCGGGCTGTGGTGTAACACTTCATACAATACAAGACTTGATATATATATATATCTTATTTCTTAAATTTATGAATATGTAATTTTCGCAATCTTCAAATGGACAATTTCAGATCGGATTTGGAAAAGGAATTTTGTAAAAACACGCTAGATTTCAATACAAAAACTATGAACCCTAACTAAGGGAAGAATATTATACGAATGAAAGTGATGCCAATATGACCATGGGCACGCACTCACACACTGCATTTTAACCACTCGCAACACCAAGCGGTGGGCGCAGACCGGAACTGCATAACATCGGCATGATCAAAGCATTTCAGATTCTACGTGTCCTTTGTTGACTCCAGTTCATTTTGCGTTTTGCTCTTTCTAAGACTTTCAAATACTCACTTAATATACATTCGTGTCACAGTTAATTTATTCAGTGTTACACTTAATTTAATCGCTTTTTGTATAATTTTGTATACATCTATTATCTATTAAAACCTTAAAATAATGTAAGTAAATCTTTCATTTAATCTTACGCAATCTCACAATCAAACTGCGGTAAGTCAAACCAACTATTTTATTCAAACAAAGGATATCACAACATCACAATGAATCTGTTTTACTCTTTGAGAAAGATCGCGAGAGAAGAACTTATAACAAAGATGATAGGCCCGATTTGTGGCCGGTGTTAGTGTGTAAGAAACATACACAAAAGAAGAAGTTCGTTTAATCAGTCGGTTATTGGCAGAAAGCGGCAGTGCATTCTATTTATACGACCGGTATATTTATGATTTTTAATGTAAATTTCGGTACAGCAGTTCTAAATTATTTTATTTTTTTTATGAATTAAAGAAAAAGAATCGTTTAACAAAACTTATTCTAAGTGGTCGCCGTGACCTAAAAAATGTATTTTGTCAGGTCAACATAAATAGTTCTCCCCTCCAAACCCAGGTCTAGAAAGAGCCTAGCTGCTGTGAGTAAGAGGCGAGTTCTTTTAAGATTTTCAGGTTTAACCAGTGGTTTCCCGCAGATGAGGCTCCATTTATGATGTAAAGCATCACATTCATATAGAACGTGTATTGGTGTTTTCTCATCTGCACTGCAGAACCTACACCCAGAAGATATAGAAACAATAGAATCGATGTCTAATACACTAAATTGCGTGTCAACATGGACAAAAGAGTATGGTTTACTAATAAACCCGTCTAAAACACAAATTATGTTTGCAGGTAGTCAAAGATTGCTTAGTAAGCTAGACATACCTTCACTTAATCCTCTTATTGTCAATGGTACCAATATTCAGTACAGGAAATCCGTAAAAAATCTAGGAGCACTAATGGATGAACATCTCTGCTGGCGAGCTCATACTAATGAATTAAGCCGCAAAATATTTTTCAGTCTTCACTCACTTAGAAGGTTGCAAAAATTCTTACCCATTAGTACAAAATGCACTCTTGTACAAGCATTACTACTACCCATTCTAGATTACGCTGATGTTTCCATGACTGATTTAAGCTGTGAGCAACTTGATAAACTTGAACAACTTCAGAATACATGCATAAGGTACATTTTTGGTCTTAGGAAATATGACCACATTTCTGATTATCGTAGGCAACTGAAATGGCTCAAAATTAGACAGCGGAGAGACTATCACTCCCTCTCACTTCTGTTCAATGTACTTCATAGTCCTAACGCTCCTATATACCTGTGTGAAAAATTTCAACGCTTATCAGTTCATGGTTTACCTTTTCGTTCTCATTCTCAAGGCACTCTCTTAATACCCATACACAATTCCTCTTTCTTCTCTAACTCATATAGTGTCCATGCGGCTCGACTGTGGAATCATCTCCCATCCACCATCAAAGATGTTACTACATTATCTCTGTTTAAATCACGTCTGAAGAAACATCTCCTTTCTCTTCCTTAATCTCTCCTCCTTTCCTTTTTCCTCTTTCCGTTTTTTTCCTTTTTCCCATTGAGTAATAGTTTTGATTGAAGGTAATTTATAAACAAATACGTTTATTTCTATTTTTATATATTTTTAACTTTTTAATAATTTTTTTTTCTATTGAATGTGTTCTGTAACTTGAATATAAAAATAAAACTTTTATTTTATTAGTTGGTTGGAAGAAATTGTAAACAATAAGCCCGCCAATGTACAAATAACATTATGTACAAAAAGTTAAATAAATAAATAAATAAGATTCGGAAAGATTCGTTCTAGCGAGGTTTGTTTAACAGTACGTGTCTATGTTTTAACTTTTTAATTTCCAAACTTCAGAATATTATTTTTTTTGCTTGAGTTAACACAAGGTTACATCACAGCTTGTAAAGGAATTTTGTAGCTCAGTCTTTAAAGAGTTGGGAATGTGATGTATTCAAAAAATATAGGTGTAGGAAATGCTGTAATTACCCAATTCGCTGAATAAGAAATCATAGGAAATTTTATTTTTTCTAAATATTGAGCAAAAGAGGAAATTATGTGATAAGGAAAACCGTTTATAGGACGTGATGGTATTTATATTATAATTTTACATAACACCCTGATTCCATAAGTCACTCTCCGTATCATAAACGAACACTGTCATACGACAGAGCAAACAAGAAACCACCAAACTTACAATTAAAATATAGACACGTTGTAAAAGAGTCGAGCACACCGCATGGAAAATAATCAGACCCTTATAAAATGAAAGTGACATTTTATAATGTTTTTCAGTATGATGTTAAGAAAAGCACATGCTGGGTAGGTAGATACTACTGTCGCGTCGTGTTAAATTTCAGAACAAAACAGTGAGGCGGGAAATGTTTGCAAAAAGTGGTCGTGTGAACAAAATGTCTGTTTAAATTCTTGTTAAAACTTTAAATAAAACGATGTTTGTATAAAATATACATTTAAAATAGTTATTCAATAAACAGGCAAGCTTTTTATCATTTTAAAAGGTTTAAAAGTTATGTTTTGACAGTGATTTTTCATGGACTATTTTGTGACTGTTTCGACAAATTGTATTGCTTTATTAGTGCATAATGTTGTTTTACTGACAGTCTTACTTGGTAAGTTTTCAACCGAAATTTTAAGTATGTCCAAATGTTTGTAGAGAATGGGTAAAATCCACCCATTAGGGAGTTATCGTGATTGACATATTATATTACAACATCGACTGATAATATCTTACTAAATGTTATGAAATATTTGTAAACAACAACTTACCGACTTTTTTATGTCTAACGGTTTCGAGACGTGCCTCTCCATCAGGATACCAATTAAACTAACATGCAAAGCCCACTATACACCTTCACCATATTTGTTGCACAACAATATAAAACCAACACGACATGCATTTTAATAAGCACATACACTGATAGGACAAACATGCACTGATTAGATTATGAAATTATTTTATGTTTTTTGAGAAATTGTTGAAAAAAAGGGGGAGGGGGTGGGGAAGGGGATGGGGGAGGGGATGGGGGGGGAGGGGATGGGGGAGGAGCATGAGTTTAAAAGGTTTGGGTTGACCATTACAAACCGGTAGACATAGAAAAGTTAGGAAGTGGTTTTATTAAAAACATTAAATTTGTTAAAACTTAACGATAGAAGAAAAATTATAGACCTTTTAAATTTATTCAAAATTGTAAATTCAATATGGGGTTGCTCTGAACTATTATCTCTCATCAACTTCAGGGTGCCTGGAAGAATGACTAGACAGGTGCCACCGTTTCGTAGCAACAATTCACGGACAGTGTATACTTGTAATGCCGTATTAAATATACTTCATGAACTCGGCAATAGTTATTCCCACGTATCTGATATATTTAGTGTAGGGTACTGTTCCTATAGAACAAACCTTTTAAACTATTTCAAAGATGGTGAATGGTAATTATATTTATTTTATTCATGCATTTCATATTATATATATTTACAGTTTTTTGTTCACTTTGTCTAGGTGTGTGAAACAATACTTTTGATTTTCTTGTAGTTTTACTGTAGAATGTTTTATTATATAAACTTTCTACTGAATATGCTGTATAATTATTATGTTATTTTTTTTAAATATAAATCTTGGGTATAAGGTAATTCATGTTTAAAAGAATTTATATTAAGCCAAATATGTTAACATTATTAATGTTTGTAAAAGGCCAATTTGCCGTTTATGTTTATAAAATAAAATAAAATAAAATAAAATAAAATATACAAATATTTAAACTACAAATGTTTGACCACAAAGCTAATCCTGTAAATATTAATAAAAAAATATTTTATTCATCATTATATTAATATTACACAGCAGTTTGTTTTTCAAGGCTTTAAAGTCAATTAATACTATGTGCAATTAAAAATTTAATAATATATTTTTAATATATTGAATATTAATTTACCGACCGTATTCTTTGCCACGTACGTGCTCCATTATCAAAGTTAATCTAGAAATGAATAAAATCCTATTTTTAATATCAATAACCATTACGTCTATGTTTGAAGATTTATTTTTTTTCAATTCTTCCATCTATTGATCTTTTTGAAGTAAAAATAGTTGAAGCCTTTTTTGATGCAGGTGACATTCTGACCGAATTATCAAATCTTAATACAAGGCAAAGCCTAAAAATATTGATTCTTACTTCTTCTTGGACCAGCTGGCTTTATCAACAATATTTTGAGTCTATCCGAATTGTAGTAGACAAGAACTGGATTCAACCCCTTTGGCAGGGATGAAGAACAATTAATAGAAGGGAATTTACAGGTAGGCATTTACAGGTCTTTTGACCTGTCATTTTTCCTATTTCATGATTTTTACAATCTCTATTAAAATCTTAAAGAAGATTACATATGAAGGTAATGAAATTCTAGACATGTATTTTTTAAATACATATTTTTTATTTTTTTAATACTTAACAAGAAAACATTATATATTTAAATTCACAATATATTCCTCACTGGGAAATCCGTGCCAAGGAAGACATTTTACAATTTTAGTTTAGTGTGATACAGGTTTATATTTTTTACACAAGAAATTGTTTAAAACTTTTCACAAAGATATGCAAAAAATATTTGATTTCAAATACTTGAGAAGCCGGTAGGTTATTTAACAAATTATGGTTTAAAAAAAGTGCTATTACTATAATTTTAATAATATATAAACAGAGTGCCGCTTGAAATGCATTTTTTTAAATAATACTATTAATCTTAACAAATAACAGGAAGGTACTTAAAATACGCTATCTTACGCTAATACTCGTATATGTTCAATGTTTTATGTTTAAGCTTTCTCAGAAAAGGAATAAACGGGAGGTTATTTGTTTCAATGCTTTTTTTTAGAAAAAAGTGTTTGCGTCCTTATCAATTACCGAAATATTTAAAATTTTGAGGCCATTTTAAATAACTTACAATTATAACATGGGAATTTAGTTTGGTAAAGCAGGGTTTGAACCTCTGATCCCCGCGACACTAACCACGGGAACACAATCCGATTTAATATTATTATTACAAAACTATTTCTTTGTCAAAAATTAAATACAATTTTACTTTAAAAGCTTTTCTTTTTTAACCACGTATTATTTATTTAATTACCGGTTTTTGAGCTACTTACGAGCTCCCTTATCAAAGCCATGATCGTATCATAGCCATGATCATATCATAGCTATAATCATATCATAGCCATGATCATATCATAGCCATGATCATATCATAGCCATGATCATATCATAGCCATGATCATATCATAGCCATGATCATATCATAGCCATGATCATATCATAGCCATGATCATATCATAGCCATGATCATATCATAGCCATGATCATATCATAGCCATGATCATATCATAGCCATGATCATATCATAGCGATGATCATATCATAGCCATAATCATATCATGGCCATGATTATATAATACATAAATATTTCTAAAAAACACAATTCGGTTAAGTTTAAAAGTCAATAAGCCATTAAAAAAAAAAAAAATTTAACACTGGCTTTCAAACTGATATTAAATTCACAAAGTTTAAGAGACATGGAAACCTAAAAACATTTTTATTATTAAATTAAAAAGGTTTAGCTAAAAAACAATAATCATCATCATTTCCTTTCCGCACCTTTGGTGCATAGGGCACTGCATTGGTACACAAATCACTGCATATCTTGATCGCTTTTGTTACATGAAGGTATGATAATTGTCTTACGTTTCAGGTACCAGTCCAGGGGCTACGAAAAAACATATTTTTAAAACAAATATTTTAAACTAACCATGTCGGGAATAGAACCCAAGACCTCTTGCATGGTAGGCAAATGCGCAGACCATTACACTACGAGGCCGACAATATAATAATCAAACAATCTACATAATTTTATCCTATTTTATAATAATGTAATAACTTATATTTACATATAAGTTATTAATTTTAAAAATAATGGGTACACTCCCACTTATTTATTTTGACCAATTAGCGCTTTCACTCTCTAATGGGCATCTTCAGAATGGTGAATATTATACAGTGTATGGATAATTTATATAAAACTAAATATTATCTTAAGTTTAGGTACATTTAAAAATAAGTTGTAAAAAATACAATACGCAATATTGCAATGGAACAGAGAGAGACAAATGATCGAAACACGTGTTGGCGGTGTACTTTAAGAAGATATTCTATGTTATGAAAAATATTTATTGTTTTATTACAATGTATTTTATAATATTAACTGTTTTTATTTGAATCTAATACATTTAAAAAAAAACATCACGTCATTTCTCCGGAAGGGTAGGCAAAGAGGATTGAAAGCCATCACTCCGTCTTTGCATACAGATCTCGCTTCTTTTAGGTTCAAACATCTTTTCATGCTATAGACTTGTCAACAATACTTGAGTAGGTATGAAATCAGTCGAAAATTAAATCAATTAATAGATTACATTTTTATTTTCATAATGTAATAAATAAATCAGAGAATCAGAGCTTCAAATGTACATTTTTAAAGATGAAATATTTCAAATCTTACCAAGTAATAAGTAAATACATGAAATTCGTCATGTGCTAACATGTGTTCAGTGTTTTACTTCCAACCTACATATTCTCAGAAAAGTTATAAGGGGTAGATAATTTGATTCAGTACAATTAATTTTTATTATTGAAGATTTTTAGTTATGGACTGTTATTGAAACATTTAATTTTGATGTTGATTACAATAATTTAATAAAAGTAAGATATTTTAATCGACATGTTGCCTTACAGAGAGAGATAAAAATGACTGGAGGCCTTTGAGATGTGGTTAACTGCCGTTTATTGTTCGAACCGCTGACTTGCAAGCATTCTACGATATCGTTAGACATAATATTGTTTCTGATATTTAAAAGTTAAAACCTGCACAATTATAATTTGTACCTGCCTAACGTCAAAACGTTAAACGTCGAAAAACATGGCTACCCCGGAAACCATAAATCTGTTGGCGGTTCTCAACAATGATCGCCTATGGCTCCTGCAACAACATAGCAGTGCTAACTATGGATGTGAAATTACGTAATTTTACCAAAAGTCGCGGTAAAATATCGTACTTTACGGTATTTTACGGTAATTTTCGGTAAGAAACGAATTTGACGTACTAATTATTATTTTTCAAAGATATTACAAATACGAGTAGCTTTATTTTAGGACACTTTACATGACTGCAAAAACCAGGTTTAGATTCATCGGGTAGTTGTCGAGATTTATTAGAAGTATGTTACGTTCAAAGTCATTCGGGATGTACTTTTTTCACTTTTTTTAATAAAAAAGGTTATTATGTTTTGAAACTTAGCAGGATCGGTGGACATAGGGTCCTTGGTAAAACCTTAAGTTTGTGACCTTGAAAGACCACCGCTCATGTCGCGATTCTGAAAAAATGGTGCTTAAAATCAGTTTTTTGTGAATAATTACGTCCCTGAAGGTTTTATAGAAAAAAAATATACGAAAGTCTGAGAAAATAAAATTTACTTAAAAATCTTGGTAGTTTTTTTTTCGTAGGATCAATTTTTTCCAAGATACACGTTTAAATATCAAATACATTTTATCGAAAAAGCGGAAAAGCGCTATTTGCACTAACTTTTTACTAATTATTTGAAAGTTTACCTACCAAAAGTCATCATCGTCATCATCATTATCATTTCATGTCCGCTACCTAGTTGGAGCATATGGTGTTCACAAAGATCCTCCAGGCATCTTGTTTGGATTCTCGTATTTGTAATATCTTTGAAAAATAAAAATTAGTACTTCAAATTCGTTTCTTAACGAAAAATACCATAAAATACCGAAAAATACCGTATTTTACCAAAATCTGGTAAAATTCCCGTAAAATACCGCGCTAATTTTACCGCCTTGCATCTCGTGTGCTAACATGTGGTAACCTGTAACCCTGCAGAGTAGTTCGTTTTGAACACCTGTAAGAAAATATTTTATAAATTCAATTACTTGTCCATTATTATTACCGTATTTTGCGGATGGCAAGACCATTGGACCATGAGACGCTCCCCGATTTAAGTTTAATTTTCAGGGTAAAAAAATAAGTCTTATGGTTTGAAAAATACAATAATTTTAAATAATAAATCAATTCAACACACTAAGAAAATTAAGCTCCTTATTCACAAACTAAACTCTATGATCAAAACAGTTTTGTTTTAAATGACTTGCTTAATAGTTGCTCTACTATCACGTGAAGCAATATAATTATATGAGGAACAAGTAACGATTCATCCCACATCAATAAGCTTAAAGCTTACAATACTCGGAAAGTAGATACAGCATAAACCTTGTATTTAGATACACATAATCCACATGATCAAAGCTTTATCTTAGCACATGACAAAAGCTTCGAGAAGCTTTTGCTCTAACGACTCGACCCGGGTCGAAAACCTCAGTTGATCGCTAGCCAAAATAATAGTGCCCGTGATTTAAACAACCAATCTGCAGTTAGATTAAACGGGGGTTTAACAGGTTGGATAGTTCTGATAGGTTTTCTTTGGATCAGACCGCTTTTATATCGAGTTTCAAAAGATCAAAGTAAAGTTATTCAACCATTTTCGACAGGAATTATGTGTAAGATGGATTAGTCGTGTTTTATATGCACACGCTATCATTGCAGTAATTAATCATATTGATTTGTACTCATCAAAGCATTAGTGTTAAAATAAAAGAATAATGACGCATGTGATTTACTTCAACTTAAAAGCGGTAAAGTCATAACGTGTAAGCACAAAAGTATATAATATATGTTCTTTAAAACTTGGGTTATTTATTTATTTAACACTTTATATACATACACAATTTATATACATATAAGGGCGGGCATATTGCCTTAAAGCAATTTCTTCCTACCTACCCAAACCGCTAAATTTGGGAAAATTACAAGTACATGAACATATTGAATCTTACGATTTTTTACAAAATTAAAAATAAAGATTTACAAAATAAAAAAAATTAACACTACTATGAAGAGAGAAAAGGAGATGGGAAGGAAAGAAAAGAGATAAATTAACAACTTAATTATTTAGATGGTGACATTTCAATCTTGACTTAAATGTTAATAAAGAAGAGGCGTCTCCAACATCAGTAAGTAGATTATTCCACAATCGAGCAACTACTACTGTAAAAGAGGAGGCTAGAGTGATGAAAGGGTATTAAAAGGGTTCTCTTGTAACTAGAACGAAGAGATAGACCGTTTTGTGATAGAGGTTGGAAGAGCTCTCTGATATAAATAGGCGAAGTGGGATTATTTCAAATATTGTAAAGAAGCTACAGAATATGAATTTTTCTTCTATGTCTGATACTGAACCAGCGTAGTTGCGTGCGTTCCTCGATTATGTGGTCAAATTTGCGAAGGTCAAAGATATATCGTACACAAACATTCTGCAATCGTTCCAACTTATCAAGTAATTCAGAGTTGACATCTGGATAACGTACAACCGCATGGTCAGGGAGTGGAAGAAGTAAGCTCTGGACTCATGTTTGCTAAACATTAATTGGCAAGAAATTTCGTAATCTTTTGAGTGAGTGCAAACTGCTATGAAGTTCACGACTAACTTTGTTAACCTGATCCCAAAAGCCACCCTAAATGCTGATAAATATTTTGTACCTAAGTTTTTGACTGGAATCATGAATGAAATTTCTGTACCATCTATTTTGAAAAGAGGAAGCGTGAAAAAATTCACTTTTGAACAAAAGAAAATTTTACCAACAAGTACAGTTTGGGTTTTTGTTGAATTTATGAGTTCATGTTTACAATATTTTTTTTAAACCTGGAATATCACATCATCATTCATATAATGACTCTTCCTCTTTCCATAATCTGACTTCTCTCACCAAAAGAAAAACTGTTTCTGACATGTGCTTCTTATTCAAAATCTTGAATAACATAATTGAAAGTACTTATCTATTGGAAAACATCAATCTAAACTGCCCTACCAGATTTACCAGACAAGTTCGACTTTTTTACAATCCTGTACCATCCAATAACTTTGCTCAAAATTCCTTCATTAACCGTAGCTGGACAGAATATAACAAAATCTGTTCCTCCCTTGATATATTTGATTCAAAACACTCTCCTTCTTTTTAAACTTCATTAATTAAATGTGTATTACTATCACGTTTTTCTCCAGTCTCTATTCTTTATGGGCATTTTAAGGGTAATCTCCTCAACAGAATCCCTTCTTTTTCCTAGTTTATACTAATCTTTTCCTATCCTTTTCATTCCTCCTAATGCTTTGGGAACAAAATCATTAGTATTTATGTTTGAAGGATTAACTTTGTGGTCAAATATTTGAACGAATGTTAGTAAATATTAGTATATAACCACTTACCGACTCTTTTAGTCTACCAGTTTCGAGACGTGCCCGTCTCTTCGTCAGGGCACTCACTTCACCAACATGCAAATACTAAAATACACCGCCACTTAATAAATGATTTAATATTTTTTATTTAAGCTTAGTGCATGTTAAGACATAGTGGACTTCGCATCTCTATAAATCTGCATGTGATTTAGGAATTTTTGGAAATGCTACATATGTACTATGGTGATGGTGAAGGTGGAGGTTTATGTAAGTATTTATTTAGTTTATTTTATTTATTTATTTATTTATTTGTTTATTTTTTCACACACATATTATTTACAAAGAAATAAAATTACAAAAATAAACTTAAGAAAAATACCTCTTAAAATTAAGCTATAACATGAATTGAAAAAAATGCCCACAAAAACTTCAGCGTCTGAGCGTGGGCCATTCCTTTTTTAATTATTAAAAATTTAATAGCATATATATAAGGTATGAAATAAACATGAAAAAAAAAATAAAAACTAAATTAACATATGCTGATATCACGAAAACATGATTTATTTTCAGAATGCATTTAATGCATGTTGGTATAGTGAGTGTCCTAACGAAGAGACGGTTACGACGACTAAAAATGTCGGTTAGTGGTTAAATACTAATATTTATTAAAATTAGTTAAAATCATTATTATTTACTTCAACTCTCTCGTATGATATTTTTTAAATATTATTATTTACTCGTATATATTTTTATTTGTAATCTGTTAATTAGTATGTCTACAAAAAGTATTATACAGTCGTGAAAAACTTCAATTGGACTCATACACTATATTATAATATAAATTGTTTATATATTTATTGTTGTTTTTCCAAATGAATAAATTAAATCAACGATTCCATGTCCGCTCCCTAGTTGGGTAATACGGTGTCCACGAAAATTTTCTAAGCATCTGTGT
This sequence comes from Micrasema longulum, assembly GCF_059751315.1. Classification (NCBI taxonomy): domain Eukaryota; kingdom Metazoa; phylum Arthropoda; class Insecta; order Trichoptera; family Brachycentridae; genus Micrasema; species Micrasema longulum. The sequence continues at coordinate 358,932 of NW_028277591.1, read as the reverse complement.
CGGCTGCCAACTCCTGTGCATTCTCTCAAGTCAGGCTCGCGTCCCTTAGTTCTGACACTCAAATTTTCAGGAAGTCACATTTCAATGGTGATTTGAATGTGAATAAAGAAGGGACGTCTCTGACATTATTGGGTAGATTATTCCACAATCGAGCTGTTACAACTGTGAAAGAGGAGGCAAAAAAAATAGATCGGTGAATGGATATTGATAGGGTTCTCCCGTTACTAAAACGAAGAGATAGTCCGTGTTGTGACGGAGGTTGGAAGATCTCTCTTAAATAAACAGACGAAGTGAGATTATTTGAAATATTACGAAGAAGTGATAGAATGTGAATGTTTTATCACACACTACGACATTTTTCACGTCACTATGAAAACCTGTTTGAGCATGAAAGTACGTAAAATAACATTAAAAAAAAATTTCATATTATGTCTTGCCTTGCATAGACTAGTCTAGAATTCTGGTTCTGTTTCACACGAAGAACTGTAATCTTCATTCGTTTGGACACGGAATATAGGAATCCTTAACAAACTCATATAGAAGCAGAAAAAATACAAAAGATAATAGATTCAGTGAACCCTACTTTTCTATACCATAGATAAATTACTTTTTCATTTAAAAACATGTTTTTTAATTCTCCCCAAAGGACACATTTAAAAATAGAAGGAAAACATAAAACGGGGTATTTTTAATTAATTCTTATGCACAGTGTAACGAAATACGCTTGACCTAATTAGTACAAAATTAATTACTGTCCATTCTTCATTCTGAGGGGTTAATTTTAACATCGTGCAACACCCTTATTAATATTTCAAACAGTAAAAATAATACCTACGTAAATCATCAAAAAATATGAATCAATAACGAAAACAACAAAAATTGCTTTTGATATTTATTAAATTTACACTTTATATTTTAAACCTAATATTAAAATTTGAGTACGTTAACTTGATTAATATTATTGTTTAGCCATGGTTTCAAACGAATGTACGTTCAAAAATGTTTTGAGTATGTCTAAATGTTTGTAGATAGACTCGATTTCCTTTCTAAGGAGTTATTTAGATCGAAATTGGTATCAACATGGAGAGAAAACTTTTTTCAGAATGAAAAATGGGAGTCTATACATTTACAGAGCTTATGACCTGTTATTTACTGGTTTAAGTAGCGACTTTGCACGCTGTGTAACATTTAAAAAAAAAAAGGTTTTTATCTTTAACTCAATTTTATTTCTTAAACTCTATCTTTATTAAAATCTTTCACTTGATTTTTATTTTAACTTAAATTGATTTAATTGATCGGCACACTTATTTGATATAATTGATGAAAGATGGTGGTGTTTTATAATTGCAAATATGTATAAAGAATGTTACCAATGCTTACTTACAAATTGTATGTATTTTAAGTATCCTTGTTGAACGTGCAAAGTGGCCACTTAAACCATCCAATGATAGGTCATAAGCCCTGTAAATGCCGAGACTTCCATATTCCCTTTTCAATAATGTTTTCCCTCTCTGTTGCAATTAATTTAAACATAAAAGTCTATTTAATTTGAGTACTAAGTTTTTATATGTGTGTTTAGTACAAATAACCTAAGTTTAGTACAAATTTCAAGACGCGTAATCTGCCGGTCGAAAAATAATTATATTTTAGTCATATAAGATATTTAAGTGTTTTTTTTTATTAGAAATACTTCAGAAAGTTATTGTTCAAATCTAATGTTCATCATTCAATTTGATTTACAAAATAAATGCTATTTATGCCGTGGAAAAATTTGGTTAGCAATGAAGAGGCCCAAGTAAAGGGAATTGCAACAGAAAATCATTAAAATGTATACAGGTCTGCAAGTTTTCCTATCTGGATCACATCTTGCATAGAAACAAGTTAAAAGTCATTTAATTTATCCTAATGGACGAGAAGAACAACGTGGCCCTGGCAGAAGACATGCAATCCATGAGACGGGACCGGAATGAGAGCGAGGCTTTTTAACTAATAGGAGAGTATGGTAAATAATTCCTTTGCGCGCGGTGTCATCGTCTTATCAAAAGCAAAAGAGAGAATATTCTAAAGTTTAGACATTTGAAAAAAAAGATGGAGACACGCTGTTAAATAATTCCTTTATCATGGCTAATTTATTTATCTATAAATAGTTTACTACACATTTTTTAAAACATAAGTCCCTACTTCATGGGACTAAAAGTTCTGTTGGGACGAGTTATTATTTAACACAGACATACGAGTATATCACAGTATCTCAACAAACTCTTTTAAACAATCCACAATACCTAAAATATGCAAGTAATCTAACAGTATATTTACCGAGGCTGATATTATTTGTGACAATGGTTGTAAATTTAGGTCAAAAATTATAGAAATTTTGAGAGAAGCAGATATTTAACTTTATTGTTATGTAAATATTTTTTCATTTAGTTTCGTTTACATTTATTATATTGAACATAATTAAAATTAGTGTATTAAGTGTAAACAATTTTTTGGTGTGTGCATGAGTGTCTTAAATACAAATAAATTAGCAATATTTGTGTACATACTGTTTGTTTACCTAATAAAATAAATAAGTATCACCACAGATATTATATTAGGTCAGACACATAAACATTTATAAAAAATAAACATATGATTTACCCCAATATTTTGAGTATGTTCAGATATTTGTAGACAAATGATAAAATGGTTTTCAAGCGTTGGCTAGTATGTGAAATAATTTGATAAGGTAGATCTTTTCACAACGATAAAAGTTCCAGCTCTTTAACTTTACTTAAATCAACGGATGGAAGAAATAAAAAAATATGGATATTCGAACAAAGGCAAACTCGTGAAAGTGGCCACTTAAAACAGCAAAATATATAGCAAAATAAATTCAAATTCATAAATATACCGGTTATCTTACAAGCGTGCACTCCCTATCACTATCGATAACCGATTGAATCTGTTCCACACAAACACTGGCTACAGAACAGCGTCTCTTTCTTCTTCGTTTTGAGTTCTATTTTCGTGCTCTCTTATAAATATGTATTGCTGTATTGGTGAACATTATTTCTTCGCGCAGCAAGGATATATATTTTTCGCATAAAACTTCAGCAGAGTTATACAAATTTCACTCTGCAAATCCGGTGTGAAAATGTCCATTTGAAGATTACAAACAATTACAACTTCATCATTTGAAATAATAAGAGAGATGTTTTAAGTCTCGTATCGTACGTAGATTAGTGTGACATCACAAGGGTTAAGAAGTGATTGCCAACATTTGAGACACCAGGTACGCAAGAAGAAGAAAAAGTTCATTTTTTATTTTTTAAATGACATGGTTTTGAAAGAACGGCATTTTAAAATGACCAAATCGGTTTATTTCCATTTTATCAGTTTTCCTTTTATCGGGGAATGATTATGACCTTGCTTAAACTTAAACTTTATATAATTCTTCGTCTCAAATGAGGAAGCTCAGGGATTTAATAAAATATGTATTTGGAAAACACTATTAATGTTTAATCAGCTCAATGCCTTTCGGATATTGTCCACTGATAACGGAGGGAATTAGAGTTTCGGGAATGTATGGAAATTGTTACTCACTTTAAAGTTCTTCCGATTGTTTCTTATATGAAGCACTTCACTATTGCTGTAGCACGGATACCAATATCGTGTAGATGATGATGAACTGGATAATTAAGTCTACTTCTACAACACTTACTTCACTTTGTACGAAATATGCTGACGCAAGATACGATAAAGATTAATCAAAGAGAGCACTTTTTCACATGTGACTTGCTCACAGGACTGTAGAAAGACAAGAATTTTAAATTTATTTACTTATTTATTTATTAACGGACATTGTCCAGATAAACAATTAATAGGGTTTAAATACTAAGATAAAAGAATAGTTAAAAACATTTTTAAAAAGGAAGCATTGACAAATATAAGGGACATCAAGGCAAGATCTGGACTATTTATTTAGTGCTCGTTTAAATCATTGTAAACTTGAACCAAAAAGTCCCGATCTTGTCTTGAGTTAACAATACGACAAAGACGGGTCATTGGAGAATTAAGGCCATAGTTTGTTCTTTACTGATCGATGAACAGTACTTCATGGTTTCTCAACCTACGAGTCGGAATATTGAATTTTACTGGTCCCAGTAATAATGGAACATCGATTATACCATTTAGTATGCCGAACATATACATGGAGTCGATATGAGTTTTACGTTTTTGTTGACTAAAAATATTTAACATTGACTCTTTATCAGCATAAGAATAATTACCTCTCTCTAGTCCAAGCATCCAAGCTTCTTTTCGAAATAATCGATATTAGACTGATTCAATGTAATTTATGCGATTGATATAGAATGGAGACCCGACCACGGAAGCATATTTTAGAAGAAGGCAAACAGTTGAGCAATAAAGAGTTTTGATTGTACGGACATGAGTAAAACCAGACAATATTATGTTAATGAAGCCAAGTAATTTCAGTGATTTATTTACTATATTATCTATATGCTCGTTGGATGTTAGTTTATAGTCCAAAACAACTCCTAAATCTCTGTTGGACTTAACTATATCAATTTTGGAGTTTTTTATTAGACACTTGAAGGAAATCAGTTGTTTTGTTCTATGAAATGTCATTATTTTGCATTATTTAATATTCAGTTCTAGTTTATTGACTTTACCACCATTGGTTAAAAGAGTTAACGTTCACAGTCTTGTGAAGTTTGAATTATTTTGAAAATTTTGTTGTCCGCGAAGAGCCAAAAGTGAGAGTTAGATAATGATTTAGCAACATCAATCATAAACACATTGAAAGGGAAAGGTGCTAAATGAGCACCCTGAGGTACACCCGATGTAACATCAGCCCTAGTTGATAAATAGTTATTTATCCGAACATTTTGTTTCCTACCAGTAAGAAATGATTGAATAAATGAGAGTAATGGATCTCTTATTCCCAAGGCATGTACTTTATATATGAGAATTTTATGTTCTACTTTGTTTTTGCATAAGAAAAATCAGTATAGATAACGTCAATCTGCTGACCGCCCTCAAGTGCTTTGACAATAACCTGGGTATAATCTACCAGGTTAGAGGTGGTTGATCTGGCAGATCTCAATCCATGCTGTTCATCGATCAGTATATTCTTACGGAACGGAATACTTACTGTCTTATATAAATTGCTAGTATAGAAAATTTAAATTCAAAACTAAAAAAATTAACTAAGCCAAATTGTTTTAAAAATATTTTTAAGTTTCGTATTATCAGCGTTATACAAAAGTTTTGGAATTTTTTAATTGCTCCGCCAGTGACTTTACAAGATCTAGTCTGTAAGTTTGTAGGTGATTGGTAAGTTTGCTTCCTAGAAACCATAAATCTATTACAACACTATCATTTGTTGGTTCGAGAGAACTTGTGACGTAGTTTAAAGTAGTTCATTTTTTTAAAAAACATTTTTATTTTTTTTTAGTTTTCGAAAAACTTAGCCGTACAATTGAACGCTCTTATTTTTGACGCGTGTAAGGAAACATTTTTTTCTACTCAACTTCCCGTAGCACTGAACATTGGTGACAATATCCTTTTTATCGTGTGATATTTTTCAAAGCATTAAAGGCCTTATTGTTATGAAGATCTAGCCATTTTTATTCGGTTCCACATAATATAAGGGTATAAAGATTGGTGAAATAACTCGCTCTTGTTCCCTGCACACCGCAAACCGCACACAGCATCCCTTAAGTCTAATAAATATAAATCTTTTCTGTCAGCCTCGCTTTCTTATCTTGGCTGCAACCCTTCCTTGTACGGTTGGAGAACATTTCAGTGATATTATTTTAAATTCACCCTAACAAGGTGATTTTGCCACGGAGACATCGCACAGTGGAGCACTTAAAGAAATCTTATTTGCTTATTATATTTTTTTTATTTATTTTGAGAAAACAGTAGCCATTACAAAATAAAACATTATTTACAAATACAACAAAATAATTAAAATGCTTATTACAATTTTTTTTAAATAAAATAACTATAACAATGTCAAAAAACATCATGATTATGTAAGACCAATCTGTATCACTCTACTTCTTTAGAAATTAAAACCATTTTTTCTTGTTCAATGCTGTCATTAAAAAAATCTTATTACTAACGGATTTACACAAAGCAAACCAAAGTCAGTTTTGTACTCCCTTTGTAATACTCGTTGTTTTTTTTTTGTTCTTTAATTTGTATTTTTTATTTTGTGTACATCATTTTGTACAACACTTGTACATCAAATTAATTTCACATCGGCGGATTTTGCATATACACAGTAAAAAAATCAATAAATTATCTAATTAAATTAATAATAATTATAATTAAGAGTGAGTTTGGATGAATAGGTCAAACCCGAATATCATTAAAAGGCAAAAAAATCACGTCATTTATTAGATTGAGGTAAACACTGATAATACTTTTTTTTTCAAATCGCTCACAGAAACAAAGTGTTCATGTTATTTTTTTTTAAAATAATTTTTCAAAATTAATTAAAAAGTTTTTTTTTAAAGCTCTCTAAATTAATGAATTACCAAATAAGTGGAGCTTCAAATATAAGTGGTGTAAATTAATTTACTAAAACTATATTTTTTTTCACCACAGCAGACCAGGAGGCCCAATTGCAGTGGTAAATCATAACACAAGACACCCTTGATCGAGGAAAATAACATTTATTTTTAGGTCCTCACTAGGAATTAAACTCGGAATCTTCCGTGCGTAAATCATGGCATTACAACACAGAGGACACTATTAAAATGGTTAAGAGACATATATGCCTTTTCAGTATGAAGCTAAATGAAAACGCTTACAAGTATTTTTTTCCAATTTCGTTTGTCCTTTATTCGTTTTTGATGACACATTGTGCGCTAAAATTTGAAAAGACGAATCATTTTTGCTCAAGTATGCATGAAAAAAATTATGCGTTTTGCTCTCGTCCGCGCTCTTGCCGGAGCTCCATAATGAGCGAAATATATATTATTTTATTCCCTTAACCCACCGAATTACCATAAAACTACCCCTGAATCAGTTATAATTTATTTCTTGGAAATCTTTTTGGTTGCTTTTCGTGGTAACAACTCTTTATGGAACAGCCAGAAATCTAAAAAAACATTTTTTCCCATATAACATAAGTATAGTGAAGTAGTGATTCTCGCTACTCGGGTTATGTCGGGGCTTTGTAGAACGCGGCAACCGGCTAAAAGCCGAAAAGAAATCACTCAAGTGACACTCGGATTCAGTTTTCCTTAGCGATAAGACGCGTTTCATTGTCTGCATAACAAACTCATTGTCTGCTTTTTTTCGTTTTCCTTTTTTTATTGATTATAATATTGCACTTTACAATAATCTACAAATACCAAAAGAAAACCACTTCACAAACCAAAAAAAAAAAATCACAAAGGCATGGCCCGTGTGTGGGTACACATTTTATTTTAATTTTAAATAAAGGCTACTGGAAGAATGCGATAGATGTAAAAAAAAAAAAATAATGCCAGTATTTGAATACATTTTATTAGTCAGTAAAAATGAGTTAACCATATTAAAAAAATAGCTATTTAAATCTGACTTTTTTACTATAATTTCAATTAAAAAAAATATTTGAACAAATTAATTCATCTCTATCATATTATTGTCCTTATGAAATGCATTTAACAGTTTTGGAGCCATAAAAAGTAAGTGTCTTAACCCAAGCCTGGATTTAAAACAAAGGATTTTAAGTAAACTATTCAATCTTTGATAGGTTCTATTATAATTTTTGGGAAATAAATATTTGCGTTTAAAAACACATTAAAGACATTGCTGGCAATAGATTTCTCGTAGCTTCAAAAGTTCAGCTTCCTCAAATTATTGGTTGGAGGGAAAAGTTGAATTTTTGTGAAGTACAATTTTATGAATTTGTTTTTGCACGGTTTATAAAGGCTGAGTATGATTGTTATAGGCTCCTTCTATATTATTTTCATAGGTTAAAGTGGCCTCTTCACATATTATGTAACATTAACCATTCTGCCCACGTAAGAATATATACATTTCTTCAATTCTTTCATCTGTTGATTTTCGTGAAGTTAAAAACCTGAGACATTTATTGATGGGAATGAAATTCATGTGACTGATTTATTTCAATAATAACAAACGCATCTACTTTAAACACTTCCTCTTGAGTCAGTTAGTTTTTAAATGGAATTTGGAAGTCAAGTAAGTCAAAGAAGGTTTTTTTACAATGTATCGAAAAAAATAATTTAATAGTCCTTTTTACTAGAATAACCTATTTCTTCAAAGGAAAACAGTTTTAAATTTTAATTTATGTCCATTTTTCACGTCAGTATTTTTTTTCTATGCAGATATGACTTTTCCAGATTTAGATTATTTTTTTTAAAACCTGTTTTTGTTCAAGTCCAGTGTATAGTATTTTTGACTATCCTGCATTTTTCCTTACCTTTTAAATTCAACATTGTTATAAAATACATTTTTTATTGTCTGTGTTAAGGAGAAAGGCTTTACCACAATTTCGGCAAAAGTTGTTTTATGTCCAAAATGTGTGGAGTTTTGAAGATCTCTTCGGCATTAACTTAGTGTGAGATGAAGATAGATTTGCATGGGTTCGCTTGAAGTTTCATATTATGTTGATCGTGTGATCGTGATCATTATTTTGTGTCCCTTGTTTGTCTTTGCAACAAAGCTTTGCGTTCTTTTTGTTCAGTTTGTTGCACAAATGTTTAGTCATATATACCTGTTGTAATGAGGAACTTCAGCCCTACGGGAAATTGGATACAAAAAATGTTTTCTTACGCGGGGTAAAAATTAGAGCAATTAATTGTACTGCAAAGTTTTTTGAAAATGTACCGAAAAAATAATAAAAAATATTTTGATAAAAACGCACTACTTTAAATGACGTCACTGGTTCATGTGAATCAACCTATGATCTGAGAGCTATGGAAGATTTCCGGTCTGCTTGTCGCTTCTGGACCAATAGGAAGAACTGAATGAGAATAAGCGGAAATGAACCTCTGACGTCACACGCGGAGTTATTTCAGAAATACAAAACTTTAAAAAATCGTAGCGCCGATAATACGATATGTAAAAATTAAAAAAAAAAATTTTTGACTTAGTTTAACAGTCTATTAACAAATAAAAAATTTGAAAAAAACCACTGAACTTCCTCATTGGCTTAGGCCGTATATACTATAAATGAATAAACGTGTTTTTACAAGAAAGCGAGTCTTATACACATTCTGGCAAAAGAATTGCGCCAATAGGTGTTTGCAAATACCTTATCTAGAATATGTTTTAAAATAATGAAACCGCCTTTGCCATAATAGAGAAATATCACATTATACGAATACCAATAAAAATACACGAAAATAAAATTTGATGTATCAAAGTACGATCACTTTACATCGTTGCTTCAAAGTCTTCACTGGCTTTGTTTTCCAGAAAAGATCGAGTAGAAGCTGTGTTGGTTAATGTACAAGGCAATGGATAGCACGGCTCCTCAATACCTTAAAAAAATCTGCGTTCTGGACGAGCTGGTAGATAGGCGCCTCAGCTTCTTGTTCTGCTGTAGGGAAAGCGAAACAACCTTATTTACACAAGCAGAGTTCCAAAATTGGCTACATGGCTCTTGCAATAGCCAGATCTTTGTCGTTGAAATCTCTATCTCTTCTTCTTCTTTTTCTTCTAGTGCCTTGCCGAGTCCTCCCGACGTTGGCAATCACTACAACAAAAGCATATGTATCTGTCCTGCGCTGCTTTTATATTTTGCAGCCAGTGCGTCTGCATATTTTTGTACTTGCCGTAGTGATTCCTAGGAAAAGATGACCAAAGTGGTTTCCCGTTGCCTTCTCTGGTGGATTTTTCTGTCGGGGTAACCTTTCCTTAGCTGGTTGGTTTTGGTTTGGAGGCGCTATCTCTAGAAGGTCGAAATTGTGCAACAGAATCGCCAAACAGAAAAAAGAAAATAATGTGATTTTTTTTTTTGACTTGAAAAGTGCTACTTTTTTATGTAATCTTTAGAAGTACAAACATAATATATGTATAACATGATTTGTAAAATTTGTCTCTAAGTAAATAGTTATTAAAAGTTAGCCTGTAGATAAATCTTTTATTTTATGAAAGTATAATGTAAAGCGCCCTTAAATTGATTACTTACAAATCGGCGTTGTAAAAATTGTCTAAATTAATTATTATAAATTTGTGTAAAAAAAATATTAAGACAGAAAAAAGATAATTTAATATTTTACTCATCTTAATTACTCATTAAAACTTTTAATATACTATAAATTTAAGGTTATAAAGCATAAATTTTAATGAATTTCAGTAATCAAATAATATGATATGGTTTCATTATAAATATATACGAGTATTTTGTGTATTTGGGTTCCCTTTTCCCTCTAACTATTACATAAAATGGACTGTTTTCAAAATTATATGAAACTAATTGTGTCTCGTGGGGCTTGTAATTCTACGGTACTAAACAACGCTTAGTCGTAATAATGTGTATGTAGTCTCAGATATACATGACACAGATACATCTATGTATCAAAATAATACTTAAAAAGAATTATGTAGGTATAACCTACCTGTATTAATTATCGTGTTTATTATAATGGTTTTATTTACTTATTTTAAAAAAACAAACAGTCGACAATTATATAATAACATTTAAAAAAATACAGTTTAAAGACAGACCAGCAAAGTTTCTAAATAAAAATCATACATATTATTAAATTGTGTTACAACAAAAGGATGTGTTTATGTGCATTTGTATGAGAGTAAGTAAAGATGTGTGTTTATATTAAATAGTAAGTGGGATCGTATCTTAGCCAGAAATAATAAGTCTTAATTTATTTTTAAATAAATTAAGGGGTATGTAAAATATATCAATAGATAAAAAAAAAATATAGTTAGAGCAAGAACGATAGAGGTAAGAGTGTTGTACATAGTTAGTGCTACAGACTGGCAGATGGAATAAATACTTATTTCTTGTCACGCGAAAGGGGACATTAAGATTAATTTTGGAGAGTAGGTTAAAAGAGTCTACTATATAATTTTATAATTTATGTAAATAGTATAAATTCAGATACAGTCTGTCTATTTTCCATTTACTTATTCAAGGAATTTTATGAAAAACAAATGAACATTGTTACACAGAAAGCAGCCAGCCATAAAAAAAGTAAAACTGAGATAATAGCAGTTTTGTAAAAAGTGTGAATTATTAAATCTACACGACAAATTATGGAATAATATTTATTTTATTTATAATATTGGCAATTTTTTTTTTTCATAATACAAAAAAGAATTTAGTGATGCATTTTACTAGTTGTAATGCTTTTATAGTCTAGCTTACCACACAACCTAAAATGTCCATTTAGCAGAAAACTGCCAGCCTAGTAAAATTCTGATATTTTGCATCGTGTCATTATGTATTGAACATTAAATTTTTTAATTGTATTAGGGTAATTAAAAAATAACTTATTTAATTAAAAATTATAATTAGCGGACCCATCAGACGTTGTCCTACCCAAACGTTGCGCGTTGGCTTGCCTGATATTAGCTTGGAAAAAGGTTTTTAATTGATAAGTAGGTACAAAGTACTTGTTTGTGATTCAATTCCAAAACCTAAAATTGTTGATATTTAATTTAAGTTGGTACCTTTTTATGGTTAAATTCCAAAACATAATATAAATATTTTTTCAAATATGGCATTTTTTTACAAACGTCAAACTCCGGTCTTCTCACCAACAGAGGAGTGTACTTATCTAGAAATACGATTTTTAAAAATGTTTTAAATTTAATACTATCTGAATGTTACCAAAAATCCAGTAAAAAGTAATAAATGGGTAGAAATTTTAACGAATTTAAGGAAAGAATCTAATTGAAATCCACAAAAAAACAAATGCTGTTTGTAAACATTCAAAAACAAACTTATTTATAGACAAAATAACAACATCTTTCCATTTTTTTTGTAAATACATTCTCCTCGAATGCAACCCTGGTAGATCTATGAATAACATATTTATGCACCTTACTTCTCTTTTACATATTACGTTGAAGATTTTAATATTTACGAACACGCACAGCGCAAAGATCTATATTTCTCTGAAAACCGCACGTACATCGGTTAAGCCGTTTAGAAGGAGTTCGGTGACATCACACGTACAGAGGAGTTATATATTTATATATATATATAAAGACTTTCAAAAAAAAAATATCATAATAATAATAGGAATTTTGGTTATTTTTTTAAAATCCTGCTGATCACACAACATAAAATATGCATTTTTAGAAAACAGACCGATCTAATATTAAATGATATCCTATTCAAACTTTGAATGAATGAGGTGACATTCTGTATAAAAACACGTTTTTTTACTAGGTGTTTTCGAATGAGTAAATTTGTAAAATTTATCCACTTTAATTTATTAAAAAACTAGATTTCTGGAGGAATTAATCTTTTGGTCAGCATCTATATCGTTAGACTTTTATGGTAAGAATATCTTTTTTTCACTTAAATTTTAATTTTTAAACAACTTTCATATATGTTTTTCTTTTTCGTTCTCTTTTTTATACTTTCATAATTAACCTTACATATAATTGCTTTATAATATGGAAACTTCACGGGTCCAATAGAATTAAGTCTAATTGTGTAAAATAATAAACTTTGTAACTGTACTGTATGTTTCCTGAATAAAAAAAAAAAAAAATAAAAAATAAAAAAAAAAAACAGTGCTGTTTGAGTATTTTCTGAAAATTGAGAAATGCCGTTCTTAGATTTTACACTATTTTCATAATGTGATTATCACAGTTCTTTTTGTATGCAAGCGGCCTGAATCTTTTAAATACTGTAAATTGGGGCAAAATGTCACACCATTAATACGCTCTATAATTTTTAAAAAATTGCACCATTAAAATTATCAACAATAAGAATAATAATAACTCTGTGCACACGACTGATTTACACATGGTTTGACAATGAAGAAGTCCGGTGTATAATTATATATTTTTTTTATTTAATCATAAACTAAACGAACAGAAATTCACTTATGCTTAGTGCATAGGCACATGCCAAAAAATCTCCCGTACTTTATTTAAACACAAGAGCTCATTTTCTGAATTCGTGCACCCATCATCACCTGTATTCCTAGACAACGGTTTAACGGTAACAGCAAAAGTCAAGTATCTAGGGCACATACTGACTGATGATTGTAAAGATGATTAGGACGTAGAGAAACAGAGAAGAGCCATCAATGTCAGGGCCTATATGCTAGCGAGACGCTTCTTTCAGTGCAGTGACGAAGTAAGAAAATCATATTTACTGCGTATTTGACGTCAATGTAAACAGCGGAACTATAGAACAATTATACGCAAGCAGCATGGAATACATTAAGGGTCACGTATAATAATTCATACAGGCAATTATTCGGACTGCCTAGGTACTGCAGTGCCTCCGAGATGTTCACAGCTGGACGGGTAAACACCTTCGCTGCCTTACTTTGCCAAAGAGCCTGGAGCCTGTGGAAACGCCTAAAAAGCTCTAATAATGCAATTCTTCAAGCCACTGCAGGGTGGATCCATTCACCGTTGTTCTAGCGTGGCGGAATATGCTAAGACCACCATAAGTGCTGCAAATATATTTTTTTGTTTTATATTTATGTATATATTTATGTTACTCCACCTGCGACATCTCTAGTTCTCTACGGTCCTGATCGGTGGGTTGGCTTCCTGGCAACCGAAAATGTATTTTAACTCTCTGTCATTTGTTGATTTCGGAGAACTCAACTCGTGACGTCGCGTCGTTCAAAGTAGTTTGTTTTTATAAAAACCAATTATTTCATTTTTTTTATTTGTGGGTGTCATAATCCATTGATCGATGACACACACGTGCAATTATTAAACCTGAAATGTTGATAACGACCAATAAAACTAGATATCATTTAATATTGAATACAATATATTATATTTTGCAAGACTAACAGTATAAAACATCCGTTTGCATAAGAGCAACGTACTGCAGTATATTCACGCTATAGAGATATAATAGATAGATACAAAGGAACATGCCCTGTAGTCAGCCCAACCGAGTCAACTAAGCGCAGTCACTCAGTTTCAGCATGTAGCCCGAATGCAGTCAATACAACTTATTTCCGTATATTTATTTGCCATTCACATCCTTCATGTCTTCTTTCTACCTCCAACTGGGGTAGGAGCTCCATCCCATAACAAGCAGAATCCTACACATTTTCAAGAACATTAGCGATACAATTAAATGCTCTAATTTTTACCACGTGATAGAAAACATTTTTAATATCTAATTTCCCTATGCGCTTAATTTTCTCATTACCATTCTGCCTATAACTTCAAATATGACATTATTTTACTTGTTGATATTTATTCATATATTAATTTTTTTTTTTTCAATATACATAAGAGGTAAAACAGAGTATACAAAAAAAGGATAATTACATAGCAATAAAATACATATCGACATTAAAAATAGTAAACAAAAAAATCCCGCAGGCCTGTTCGTGGGTATACGAGAAATGTTTATGAACTTTTGTTCCTATATTAATAGACAGGTATTATATATTTTATTATTAAGAAAGAAAAAATATAAAATTCTGTAAAAGATTATAATGTACTTTTTTATTTAAAAATAATTATAAAAGGAAATAGAAATTACAAAAATAAAAAAAAAACATAAAAATATTCCTTATTATTGAAGGTCAACAAGAAAAAAGAGTTAATATATTTAGTTTGAATCCAGGATAGTGCGTGTTTTTTAAAAGAAGGAAAGTTTTGAAAGTTTGAGATCAATGAAATATTATCAGTAAAAAAATAATGATTTTTTTTTGGGAATATAAAATATGCATGTCTCGGTGCTAGCCTCGTTTTACAATGTGGTATTTTTAACCCACGACTCCTTCTTTGACTTATTATTTGAATTAGTTGTAAATACATTTTGGTTCTTAAATATATATTTCAAACATTGAAAGCAACATATGTGTCTTATATTTAAAGGTTTAGCTTCTTGAAACAATTGGAAAGAGGGAAAAGTGCGATTTTTGTGAAGCATTATTTTTCAGATATATTTTTGAACGGTTTCTAATAGTTTAAAATGGTTATTACATTATTTTATTGGTTATGCTTTACTTGAAGCATGTCAACTATTAAATCGCTTCCGCATTCCTTACATATTAAAGGTAAAGCCTGAATTTTTCCCGTTAATTCAGAAATCGTGACAAAGGTCGAAGGGCGACCACCTTATTACCCTTTGGGAGGCCAAAGTTGGCAAATTGACTGTCGGAATGAATGAAATTAAATTTTCGAGCGCCCGACTCTCCACTCAATGTTCTTCCGTCCCCAGGTAATCAGATTTTATCTGACGGCATTTTTCCACGCCGTCGATAATAGCTGAATTATCGATTGATGGATTTTATTAATCATTTTCTAATTTAAGTTATTATTCGTTATGGGTCTCTATTTTATTTGAAAAAGAATTTCGTTTTTGCTTAAAATTTTATGCATAAATCGCAATACTTCGCATCCCCCTTGCCAAGGGTGCCTTGCGTCAAAATAACTGTTTTTTTAGTTATTAATTTTATTTTGTTTATTCAGAAAAACAACAGCAATACAAAAAAGTATACACAACATTAAATAAAGCCAAATCATTTTTCCACATAAATACTATTATTTTAAAAATCCAGTTCAGTTAGATATTATTTCATAGAAGTGCATGTGTGCGAGTTTTTTTGTGTGAGGATGCGTGTGTAAGTGAATGGAGTGTGGCTTTAAGTGTTACATTTAGTAGGATTTTAAATGTTGCACGCTCTGCCAAACAACCATGACTAAAATGTTCATAATAATCGCATTCGGAGTGCATAATAGAACTCTAGCACAATGTTTATCTATAAACTTAAATTTTTTGGAGTATTTTTGACTCGATGGCTGCTCTCCGGTAAAAATTTGGAGACAAGTCCGTTTCGTCATATAGTTGTTACCGCATTTGCCTGCCATGCATGAGGTCTCGTATGGTTTTACTATAGAATTAAGAATAGTCCAGAAGGAGCGTAGAATCATATTTGAAAACATCAGACTGTGTCAAAAAAGTCCTTTAAGCTAGGGTTTCCTAGGGCGGTGGTGTCCGTATCTTAACGGCCGTAGTGAACGGTGATGCGGTGGACAGCCGTCGTAACGGTGACTAGAGAGTGGTTTCTTAGGAAAACGGTGTTGATAACACCGTTTAAAAATAAAACTACTCTCTAGTCACCGTTACGACGGCTGTCCACCGTAACACCATTCACTACGGCCGTTAAGATACGGACACCACCGCCCTTATAAACCGTATCTTATACGCACCGCTGTCCTAGGAAACCCTAGCTTTACTCTGCCCCACGATCACCGCGCGCATTCGTGAAGTTGTCGCTTAATGTTGTCAAATGGGAAAAAATATAATAAAAAATAACACAAATAATATTATCTACAAAAAGTTAAATAAATAAATGTAAGGTAAAAATAAAAGTCATTTGTTAATTTCTCTAAAACTGCATTGTGCATGCGGAAACATTGATTGACACAACAGAGTAGATAAGTAAAGCGTCGTTTAAAAAGAGTAATTTAATTAATGAACTATGAACTTAAAATATTAAACATATTTGATTTGACATAAAACGGATATTTTTGTATCATGTTAAATAATATTTGGTGTTTTAAAGATAACGTCAGTCAAATGTCTACCACGGCGTTGTTTAATCCGAGGTTCAATTTTCATAAGTTCTTTCATTAGATGAGCAAAGAACGGTACAAAAATTACTACCCTGGCAGCACTAACGAAATGTCCATTTTGTTTCCTTCAACAATCTGAGACAGATTGACAGAAAAATAATTCAATTTTTCAGAAATGCATTTGCTAATTACACATGAAATGTGTTTAAGATCCCAAAAGTATTTCTACACTTTAAAACGACACAACACGGCCTAGTTGAATTTGACGTGTCGGCCATACATCCTCTCCCCCATATACATAGTTTCTTTTCTTTAGGAATAATTGAGTTGATGTTCTTCTTTGTGTAGCTGACAAGAATCTCTAAGGGCTCTTTAATGGCTGCGAATGAATTATGGGCTTTCGAATCCCCTTGAAGCTATATTTTATTGTTCCTGGACTGCCATCTTAGGCGTAAGACTGATCACCGTACTTTCACGTAAAATATGATCACCATGCTGATGTCCACCATACATTACTGGGTGCTTATACGAAAATGATCATAGTTTTATTTTTGTTTGTTTTCTTGAGTAAGGGCATCAGAATAAAAAAAAAATGTCGGTACCTTTTCCGTTTTTCAAAATTATTGTCATAGATTAAACTAGGCGCTTCTATGAGTTTTCAAAAAGTCCTAGCTCCCATAAGAAACAATTGATCAAAACAATTTGAATCGGGTTGTGGTCCTGAGGCTAGCGTTGCGGACTCACGAATCAAAAGTTCCGAAGTTCAGACCCCCCACTTTACTCCAACCATTTTCAGGCATTTCAGGATATATTTCAGTTATTTACAGCTCGTTGGGAATGGCCATTAAAATTGAAAAATTTGGGTAAATTATAAATATATTTTTTTAAATATGTAAATTGTGGAAAAAAATCACTGTGGTAGTGTCATAATCAAGGGAGAAAATTCGGGAAAACGATTGCATGGAAAAAGATTCAGATCGCGTTTCCTCCTAATATTATCATTTTGATAAAAACATAAAGTAAAGCCTTTTAAGTGTTAAACAAAAATACAATAAGTTAGGAATCTAGCTAAGTTAGAAAAAAATTAGAAAAATAATAATTATATGTGAGGGTGCGAGAATAGGGGTTAGTGTAAGAGGGTGAGTGCGGGAGTGGGATTTGTTTTAAGGGTGTGTGTGTGTGTAAGTATGTGAAGGTGTGAGGCTGTGAGGGTGAATGTGTGTGTGTTTAATATGAGTAAATAGATAAGGAATTAAAATGTAAAAACAAATTATTCTGAAAAGAATTTTAAAAAAAATAATTGTTTGCATTCTATTTTCTCCCTTGCGCTTAACAATTTTCAATGTAGATTTACAACAATTAAATAGATTTATTGTGTGAATGGTGAGTTCTTCGTTCTGCAGAAGAAATTCCTAATAAAAATTTATCTTCCAAAACCCGCCTTGTTTTGTCAATTTATCCAGGATGTCATCAACCGGGTTCTGTTCTTGCTAATCTCATGGAGGCGGAGACATAACAGTGGGTGGAAAGGGGCACATTGCTGTGAGGAAATCCAGACTAGGTTCTTACCCTCCCGGATCGCCAAATGCACTTAGGGACACCTGTAGTAGGCGATTTACACGACTGAAAGTAGATTTTCTCTGCCTACAGGGTACATTAGGACAACTTGATATAGTAATGCTGGCTGAAAAACAAACCAGGCTAAGTTTCCAAAGCTTTCAAGCTGAAAAACTCTGGAAATATATTTCATTGAATAATAAACATTAGACGAACCCCAAATAGAAACGAGACGTAAGCTTTCCTTCAAGCAACAATCTTAGAGATATCAAAGAATCACCAAACTTAATTAGCGGAAAGAGCGATCAAGATTAACAAACATCGCCACAATATAAATTACGATGATGGGATTTGATTAGAATCATCCTGGTACACAGTAATTAAGATTCAATGAAAGCGTTGATTGTAAAATGACAGAGATTTCAGATTAACAAGCTGCATATTGCAATGACTGCTTTACGGTAGGTACATAATGTAACATCAGTGGCGAATGCCATTTTTTTATTGGTAAGCTACATTGTTTTTCATAAATTTATATATAGAGGTGTCTTCAAAAAATAACTGGAATTTTCGTTTTTTGAAAAAAACAAAATAGTTTTTCGACTTTATTAATGTTGTAGCCTTCAAAAAGTCCCCATGAAATATTTTACACTTGTGCCAGCGCTTCTTCCAATCCTCGAAACACTTCTTAAACTCAATCTTTGTGATAGCCTGTAGCTCTTTCAGCGATGCGCTTTTAGCGTCATATATTCTTGTAAAAATACGGCTCTTTAGGGTTTTCTTTATTTTTTGGAATAGGGATAAGTCAGATGGAGCCATGTCTGGCAAATATTGAGGCTGAAGCATCGTTACAGAATTGTTTTTGGCCAAACGTTCACGAACTAGCAATGAAATGTGAGCAGGTGAGTTACCATGGTGTAAGAGCCATGAATTATTTTGCCACAAATCCGGTGTTTTTTTAAAATTGCTTCATGCAATGAGGCGTTGAACTTGTAGGTAGTACCCCTTATTGACCGTTCGACCGATGACGCGATCGTTCAAAACCATTTCATTCGCTTTTCCACGTTTTCATCGGTTGTTGATGTGCTGGGGCGTCCGGGCCATTTATAATCTTGAACGTCTTCACAGCCATCTTGTAAATGCTTATATCACTCGTCAACTTTTATTTTACTCATAACAGTCTCACCAAAGGCCTTTGTTCACATTTTATTTCATCTTTTTCACACAATAGGAAACAAATTCTTTGATCCATTTTTTTTGAACAAACGAAAATCACGGAGCTCATAAAAACACGTTTTACCTTAGCGGCTGCCACAGACAAAGTAAACAATGAACACGGCTAAAAATTTCAGCAAAATTCAAGGGCACGTTGACCAACATTAAAAAAAATTGACAATTGGACTCTCTAAACCCACGAAATTAAAAAATTCCCGTCATTTTCTGAACACACCTCGTATGTCAGCCCGTGGTTTAGTAGTCAGCACGCCTGCCTACCACGCAAGAGGTCTCGGGTTCGATTCCCAATATGATTGACATAACCTATTTTTTAAAAAGGTGTTCTTTCACGAGAATGTTTCATAATCCCTAGACTGGCATCTGAAGCGTAAGACTGATCATCTTACCTTCACGTAGTAAAAAAAAAGTGATTAAGGTACGTTGCGATTTGTGTACCACTACAGTGCCTATGCACCATTAGGTGCGGGAAAAAAATGATGATGATAATTAATAAATATTTTTGTAATTAAAATTTTTATTTAAAATAAATTATTCTTCTACTTTGTTTACAAATAAAAAAATACCGTTCAAGATATTGCTGAAAATATTAAAGAATATGCATTTTAAAAATTGCTTTAATTTTTGACCATCCTGTACCTCCGCCATTTCTGATTCGCTTGCGGTAGAACAATCTGGCGCTATTTAAATCTTAGCTATGTAGCTCGCCACCCTGTAGATGTAATATAAAATATCTAAAATCTTGCCAGGGAAAACCTGTCCTTGCGGCATCGTCCCCGGGGCCCTTAGTCGCCAGTTTAAATTTGAGACTTGCGTCGTTATGCACGTGGACCGGAGAAATGTCATCGCACATCACGGACCATTAAGTTCACAATGTCAAGAAGAAAGTTCTTCCGTATGAGAGAAATTAAATTGAAGACACTTCGTTAAAAGGGGTTTTGAAGTGAAATAAAACGTTTTTGGGCAATTTTCCGATCGACGTAAATAATCGTTTTATTAGTATTTGTTATTGGACCGAAATAGAGCTTAAGTAAAATTTATTATATAAAATGTGGAAAAAGAAATTATAGAAAAAGACAACAGTGTAAAAGAGTATTAAAGGAAAATACACATTAAAACTTTTTTAATAAATTTTATTTTAACTTTATTAATAATTTTATTAATTAATTTAAATCACTTGTTCAGTACAAATGGAGGCTAGATTTTTAAACGTACGAGTGTACTGTAGTTGCAAGACTTATTATAATCTATCACTTTTATATTAACAATATTTGAGTTTGTCCAAATGTTTGTAGACAAATGACTGGATTTCACCCCCTCAGGAGTCATTGAGATTAACAAATAACAACAGGGACGGAGAATACCTTAAATAAGGGAATATGGAAGTCAAGGCGTTTACAGGGCTTATGACCTGTCATTGGCTGGTTTAAGTGATAACTTTACACACTGTGTAACATTCACCATTTTGCCTATGTTTAAACATCCACATTTCCCCACCTCTTCCATCTGTTGACTTTTTTGAAGTAACGCAGAAGAGACCTTTTTTCCAGAAACTATATTTCTTCAACTCTTCCATTGGTTGATTTTTATATTGATGTAAATGCCTAGACATCCATATTCCCTTATTTAAGGTATTCTCCATCCCTGTTGTAATTTATTACTTTAATATTTATTCAACTGTTTGTACATAATGTTTATTAAACATTGGTACAAAATAGCAATTTCTTCCAGCCGACCAAATAAAAGTTTTTTTTTAAAATTCCGGTTGCAACCCCAAGGCGGCCTCCGTGGCGTAGTGGTCAAGACGGTTGACTCACGCACGGAAGGTTCCGGGTTCGATTCCTGGTGAGAACACAAAAATTTAATTGTGATTTTTCTCAAGCCTGGGTGCTCTGTGATGTAATTTACCACTGTAATTAGGCCTCCTGGCATGTTGTGGTACAAAAAAAAATTTAAAAAAAAAAAAAACACATATTCAATAGTTAAAAAAAAAAACAATCGAAAGATTCACAAAAATATAATTACTTGTATTCGTATATAAATTGCTTTAATTCAATACCTATACCTTATGGAAAAAACGAATGAAGAAGAAAGAGGAGGAGATATTGAAACGTTTCTTCAGAGATGATTTAAACAGAGATACTATAGTAACATATTTGATAGTTATCATATTATATATACAACAGAGATGCAGAATATTCAAGAGAAGTTGATATTGAAGTCTAGGCATCTACAGAATTATGACCTGTCAATGGCTGGTTTAAGTGGCCATTTTACACACTGTGTAACATTCACCATTCTGCCCATATTTGATTATTTATATTCCTTCAATTCTTTTATCTATTGATGTTTGTGAATTCAAAGAGCTGAAACCTTTATTCATGCGGGTGAGATTCATATAATGGAATTATTTCACCTGCATGCTAAGCAACGCCTGAAAATCTTATTTTTTTAGGTGGATTAATCAACAGTATTTTGAGTTTGTCCATTTTTTTATAGACAAGGACTGGATTCAACTTCTTCTTTGATAGTGGTTGGGATATAATTCCACAGTCGAGTCGCATGGACACTATATGAGTAAGAGTAGAAGGAGTAATTATGGATGGGTATTAAGAGAGCGCTTTGAGAATTAGAACGAAGAGGTAAACCATGGACAGTAAAGCGTTAAAAAAAATTTCACGGAGGTATATAGGAGCGTTAGGACTATGAATTAAAGTAAACAGAAGTGAGAGGAGTGAAAGTATCTCCGGTGTCTAATTTTGAGTCATTTCTACGATAATCAGAAATGTGGTCGTATTTCCTAAGACCAAAAATATACCTTATGTATGCATTCTGAAATAGTACAAGTTTATCGAGTTATTCACAGCTTAAATCAGTCATGAAAACATCGGTTAACATTTCTAAAATTATTTAAATTTAATCTTATTGGAAAAGGGGGAAACTTTAGAATCCCAGCCCAGATTTCTACGATAATCAGAAATGCGGTCATATTTCCTAAGACCAAAAATATACCTTATGTATGCATTCTGAAATAATACAAGTTTATCGAGTTATTCACAGCTTAAATCAGTCATGAAAACATCGGTTAACATTTCTAAAATTATTTAAATTTAATCTTATTGGAAAAGGGGGAAACTCTAGAATCCCAGCCCAGATTTCTACGATAATCAGAAATGCGGTCATATTTTCTAAGACCAAAAATATACCTTATGTATGCATTCTAAAAAAGTACAAGTTTATCGAGTTGTTCACAACTTAAATTAGTCATGAAAACATCATAAGTCATGAAATAAATTTCTAATAATTTCTTGTGTTAATACATAACAAAAAAATATTTTTTACATCTGAAGGAAAATTTAAAAAGGTTTATTAAAAGTTATCCTACCATAATAATATATTATATTACATTTAACATTAATTGTTATGTTTCACCTAAATATTTTACACTACGACCGTTTTTTGTTGAATAACCACGTTGGAGAACGAAAAACAAGGTCAATATTTTGTTATTACTCCTTTTCTCACTGTGCCACTTTTACTATCAAATGTATGAGTTTAATAAAGATGTAAAATAACGTTATATTATGTTGATGAAGTGTAAATACCAGTTATAATGATGGTTCTTTTCGAAATAATGAAAAACAAATTCTGAATAGAATCAACTCATTTACGGCCCTAAATTATTTATCATGCCAATTAAGATGTTTGGAATAATAAAAAGGACTGACTTTGTCTAGCGTTATTACATCTTTTCGTTTTTCCATGATTTTATTATATTTTATTTAAAATTTATTTGAAAGCCTTACGGATAACATGAGTAAATAATTTATATATAATAATATGGCAAATAAATGCTTGTCACAAGAGGCAAAATTGGCAGTTCACAAAGGAGTCCTGGTCCCGTCCCTGATGTATGGGAGCGAAGTATGGACTTGGAAAAACAGGGATGAATTTAGGCTGAATGCTGTCGAAATGCGATCTCTCAGGTGAATGTGTGGTAAAACTATGTACGATAGATGCATAAATGTTGAGATCCGTACATTATGTAAGGCTGAGACAAGCATTATCGACAAAATCAAGAAAGGCGCTCTGCGCTGGTTTGGACATGTAGAACGAATGGACAGCGAGAGAACGGCTAAGAATATTTACAATGCGAATGTTGATGGATGCAGAAATAGAGGAAGACCGAGAAAGACATGGCATGACCAAATCCAACAAATACTTAAAGATGGACATGTCAAAAGTCGGAATAATCGGCGCGCGTGCATGAGAAGATGTATGAATGTAGAGGAAGCGAGATCTGAATGCAAAGATAGAGTGTTGTGGCGTTCTATCCTCTCTGCCTACCCTTACGGGGAAACGGCGTGATGGTTTGGTTTGTTTTCATATTCTATTGTTAGAGATAATATTTTATACATATTGTATAACGGTTGTCAAAGTATTTTGTTTAGTTTATTGTATAATTTCAGTCTTTGATTTATTAGTCTTGACTGTCCATGTTTACGATAATTTTTTTCAAGTTTTAGTTCTTCGTCTACGATTACATCAATGGTTAATTTGTGAATAAATTTTATAGATTCTAGTTGGCCGAGTTCAGTTTTATTTAATTGTTTATTTTGTTCAAATAGCTTTTTAGTTGCTGTTAAATAAAAAAGGTCATATACCAATATCATTATTGTATTTTGCTGTCTTTGTAGTATATTTTCATTTTGAATTGTTTTTAATTGCTTTTACAGGGTTCCACTTTTTTTATGAATAATTTCTTAACCTGAATTCACTAGACCGAGGTTAAGGGTAAGTAAATCCGAATTCATACCTTCACGAAAATTAACAGTAGAAACTACACGTTTCAACAATATTTTGAGTTTGTCCAAATCCATACTTATTCACATAGATAATATATATTCTTTGAAAAAAGGGTCAGTGCTATGCCAGCTCCTGGCGTCACTGCGACGTATGAAAATCTGTTGTGACGGGTTCTTGTAAAATAGTTCTTGCCCTCCGGACCTAGGGCTACGATTACAAACGGAAGGTAAAGACGTAATTTATTGATATTTATTTTGGAAAATTTATATAGCGCAATTTTTGTTAAAATTGACTCAAGGGCGCTGTACAATTAGCATCTTAACACGCCTTGCCGCTACATAGCGCAGAGGTGGTTGGGATTCTAGTTACCTATTTCCAAAAAGGTTATATTTTAATTATTAAAAAATAGCTAAATTACAACACGTCTTGCAGTTTCATAGCGCACGGACTTTAAAAATCTTCCCCTTGATTAGGACTGCGACAAAAAACGAGGAAAAAGTATTGTTAATTAATATTTATGTATTATCTAGATTACATTATCTAGATTACATGTCCTGCAGCTACAGATCGCATAAGCGGTTAAAAATCTAGACCCCATATACAGTTCAAGCTTAATTTAGATAAAATATAAAAGTTAACAGCAGCAAAAATCTTGCAGCTACAAAAGGGAACAGAGCAAAACCCCAGCCCATTCTCCGACGTACCACTTAATATTATTTACCTATTTTTAGCGCATGTTCAGACGCGGTTGTGTTTGCATCTCTTTTAAATCTGCACGTAGTTTATGTGTTTTTCCGTCCATATTAAAGGTCAAAGCGTATTTTAGTATTTGCATGTTGGTGTAGAGAGTGTCCTGACAAAGAGTCGGGTACGTCTCGAAACCGGAATAAGAAATTGGTAAATGGTAACGTAAAATATTAACTTACGTCATTATTCAATTCAGTTTAATGAGAATCTAATATATATCCGGTGGCTTCACGTTGTAATGAGAAAAACAATGCATATAAGTCGATTTGGACATATTGGGCAATAAATAAATTAGTTAGAAACTTTAAAGATAGGCGTAGCTAGTCAAGCCAGGAGCCTTGATAGTCCTTTATAGCAAATTCCTGTTCCTAGTCCCGAATACCAAGATAAGTACTAAACGTTGTAAGGGCGATATTTACGGTAAGGACCCCGTTGTTATTAATTCTAGACTAGAAAGGACGTTAAACCGTTTGGGTAATCGTTTCATTGGCCTTTTTCTTTGTTCTTGACTAAAAGAGATCAGAAATTCCATTGAAGACGCTAACGAAGATACCTACGATTTCGAATTCCTACTTTCTCAATCGGGGTTAAGCGGAAACCAAATATTAAGAACTACAATTGAAACTAAAAACAATTAACAAATTACAACAGAGATGGAAAACATTTTAGAGAATGAAATATGATAGTTGAGGCATTTTCAGAGCTTATTACCTGTCATTGGCTGGTTTAAGCGGCCACATTACAACTTGTGTAACATTCACCATTCATTTTGTCTATGTTTGAACATGCCCAATAAATGCCCAGACCATATTTTCTTCTCTAAAATGATATCTATCTTTGTTGTAATGAACATATTACAACAGAGATGAAGAACATTTAAGAGAAGGTAATATAGAAGTCCAGGCATCTACAGGGCTTATGACCTGTCAATGGCTGGTTTAAGTGGCCACTTTACACACTGTGTAACATTCACCATTCTGCCTATATTTGAACATCTATATTCCTTCATTTTTTTCATCTGTTGATGTTTGTGAAGTTAAAGAGCTGAAACCTTTATTTTTGCGGGTGAGATTCATCCAATTGAATTATTTCACCTACATACTAGGCAACGCCTGAAAATATTATTTTTTCAATTTCTATACTTCTTCATGGACCAGGTAATTTATCATGTTGATATCCAATGTTTTGTCTACAAACATTTGGATATACTCAAAATATTGTACTAACAACTATGTTTACATTTATTGATAGTTAGCATAACTAATATTCATTTGTCTGGGCAGATTAAATGTCTTATTATTAATGTTACAGAGTCTTTATTCAATAAAATACACATGCAATACCAATATTAATTTTAATAAAGTATTAAAGGATGTTTTTTTTTTTTTAAAAGAAATATTTGCGTTCTTATGATTTATCAAAATATTTCATTTTAAAGGCCATTTTCCACGAGTTGTAAATAACTCCCATTAGAATATGGAATCGAGTTGGAGTAGAGTGGGGTTCCAACCACGAGCCTTTGGTCCGTGAGTCCGAGACACTAGCCACAGTAAACATAAGTGTTAATAACGATTCAAATAAAAGAGTACAGACATAAAATTTGTTATAATGAACATGTTATTATTCGGTTTTTGGATGCTTTTAAAATATAAAATAGCATTTATAAAGAAAAAATCTCAATAAAACCAGATATTTTTAAAAGGTGAAAAAAGAGAGAGAAAAAAATCAATTTAAATAAGAATAAAAATGTGTTCCTTTGTTGCAACAGAAAGGAAAAACATTTTTCGAGAAAATAATATGGAAGTCTAGGCATTTACAGCTTATGACCTGTCATTGGCTGGTTTAAGTGGCCACTTTATACACTGTGTAATATTCACCATTCTGCCCATGTTCCAATATTCATATTTCCCTAACTCTTCCATCTGTTGACTTTTGCGTAGTGAAATAGCTTAAACCTTTATCATTTCTTGAGTTTCATCCAGCTGAACCCACTCACCTACTAGGCAACGCGTGAAAACAATTTTCCAATTTTTTACTTCTTATACCAGTTAGTTTAATCAATAATGCTTTGAGTATATTTGAATGTTTGAGGTAGGAAATCCAACATGTCTTTAAACATCTGGACATACTTAAAACATCGTTGAATAAATATATGAACAATAACCTTTATTGTTTGCTGTCAGACTTCTTTCGTTGAATATTTTGTGTATGGATATGTTATTTTATTATAAAAAATAAAAGAAAATGTTTTACTGAGACACTGCAACATTGATAATTATCATTTGCCTTTGACATACTACACATCTACGTGTTATTAGAAATATTTCAAATGTATTTAATGGATTTTAAAAACATATTCTATAATATAAATCAAAAATACGTATTTCGACATTGACAAGCGATAAAATAATTTTGAAATCATGTTTCTAGTGAAATTTCATTTAATAATGGATAAAAAAGTACAGTTGTTGTTGTTGTTGTTGCCCATTTGTTGATACGTCATCATTATAACATTGATCAGTGTTATAAATTTTAAGTTGAAATACAACAATCACTTGATCCTCAACACAAAGACAACTTAAACAAATACAAACAAATACCACTTTCGGACAAATGGATTTTAAGTAATATTCAATTAGAATCTATAACCTACTTTCACTATCTATTAAAACAATTAGTAATGAGAAAATGTTTAAAAAGGCTATAAAAAATAGATAGTGGAGCTAGGTAGAAGTAAAATGGATTGTCTCATTCGCCCAAACCAATATTGAATCAACCGCTTCACAAGTGTAAAGCTTATGTTAGGTTTTTGTTATTTTCATTGTGCGTTTTATAATATAAATATTTTAGATGAACATTTACAACGAGTTTTTAAATTTGTCTGAATATTTTGTTAGTAATCTCTGTTTATTAAGTTAGTCTTCTTTGTTTATTCTCAATTGTAAAAACATTTCAAAAAAGTATAGTGATAAGTGTCCTCAGCACGGGTAACCCCCAGTAAGGTCACATTATTTTTATTATTGTATATAGTTTTTAAAAGTAAAATATGAATAAATAAATGAATATGCATTACGATTTAAAAACTTCAGAAAAAAATAGTGGATGCTCATAAATGCAACCAAAACGAGATAAAAAACAAAAATAAAACAAAATAAATATAAAAAAAAATTAGCATAATTAAACAAAATATGGCAAGTGTAGTGATTGCAGCAATTGCCTACCATTTTTGAGGTTCCTGAGTCGATTAGGTAAAGAAATTGGTATATCTAGGAATAATGTTTACTAGGAACGAAATAACTGAGAAAGATATTGAAAGCAGGATAAGTGGCGAGAACAGAGTTAACGATGCACTTAAACAAACCTTGACAAAAAAAATTGGCATGGGAGGCATAATTAACAGTTCTCAATAGAGTCCGGGTGCCAACCCTTTGTATGGGAGCGAAGTATGGAATTGGAAAAATAAGGATAAAAGAAGGGTAAATGCTGTCAAAGCGTAATTTCTTAGGTGAATGTGTGGTAAAACTATACACGATAGATGAACAAATGTCAAGATCCGTACATTATGTAAATCTGAGATATGCATTATCGACAAAATCAAGAAAGGAGTTTAGCGTTGGTCTGGACATGCTGAGCGAATAGACATCAAAAGAACGGCTGAAAAGATTTACGAAGCGAATGTTGATTGCTGCAGAAAACGAAGAAGATAGAGAAAATCTAACTAATACTTAAGTAAGGACAATATGGAGATTTCAAAAGTCGAAATAATCACCAACAAGACACAGAAAGTGGTTTGTTGGGGGTTTAGTTTAATAAAAATAAGAAAATTTAAATGTTAAAATAAAAATAAAAAATTGAAAAAATCGGCAGGCGTTCATGATGTAAAGAAATCAAGATATGTGTGCAAAAACAAAGTGATATTGCAATCTATCCTCTCTGTTTACCTTAACTGGGAAACGGCATGATGGTTTTTTTGTTTGTTGTTTAACACTGTTATATTGATCGGGTTGTGGTCCCGTGGCTAGTGTCTCGGACTCACGGACCAAAGGTCCGTGGTTCGAATCCCACTCTACCACAACTTGATTCCATTTTCTAATAGTGAGTTATTTACAACTCGTTGAAAATGGCCCTCAAAATTAAATATTTGGGTAAATCATAAGAACGCAAATATTTCTTTTATAAAAAAAATAAAAAATAAATATTTTATTGTACCTTGACTGGTACGTGAAGCGTAAAACTGATCACCTAACCATTCTATATAAAATATAAAAAAAACAGCCAATGACAGGTTATACGCCCTGTAGATGTCTAGGCTTCTAAATTACATTCTCTAAAATGTTCTTCATCTCTGTTATAATATGTTTTTTAAAAAATACACTGCAGTTACATCAACAATACTGAGCTCTTTGCACCATTGAATTGATGATAATGAATTTTAATTGTACTGATAATTCAAAAATTGATATGACCAAATGACACAATCCGTTTTACTTCTGCCTGCCTCCATTACCCATTTTGATAGAGTTTTAAAACATTTTATCGTTACTTTTTACGAGCATAATAAAGTTAAAAACATGTTATGACGTTACCAGTGATACTACGCTGGAGTTGTACGCAAGGTTTGTTAGAATCGCGCTCGGCGGGAATGACGGATGACGTCAACGTGACGTAACGTCAATAACGCGTTATTTTATATAATGTACTCGCTTTTAAAGCATTAAATAACAAATATTTACCTGTTGTTATAAATAAATAGTTATATCGTAAATTGTCACAACTATAAATGTCAATGATTTCTTTTCCAAAAAAATATTTCAATTGCTTTTGAATTTTTTCTAAATTTAATTACCTACCCGAATTTGATTTTTTTTTCAATGCGTCTACTTTTAATATTATATTTTCATATTTTCCACTACTTATAACTATGATTTGAAATTCGTAACCCTGTCATACATTGATTTTCCACACATTCGTCGAAGAAATCGTACTCTCATATTTTGCACTACTTATTTGTATTTAAATTAGTTAATAAAACCTGCATGTGACTTATCATTTATATTTTTTATGTATCTATTTTTAATATTTATATAAAGTGTATAGTACCTACTCCATAGATTTCATAATGAATTCTAGATTTAGTTTACCTACGCACAAGTCATGCCTAAATGGGATTTTCTCATTTTTATATATGTCTTGATAATTAATCAGAAAGCACACTAAAATATAAAAATAAAATATAAAATACTTTTAATTTTCTCAATTTTGACGAGAACGGTAATAGATTATTTTATGTAACTTTTTGATTCAACATGCTTTTTTTTTTCTTAGTGAATAGTTGAGGAAGGTTATTAAGCGTGTTATTGGGACCATAAAACGTTCTTTGTTACTCTGAAAAATCAACCAAAAAATGGAAAGCTTTGTTATGGTACGATTTGTCTTATCGTCCAAATATTTTTTTTTCCTCAAAATTGATAGATAAATTTTGGGGTACGTCTTATCGTCCGCAAAATACGTTATTTAAAAAAATAAAAATATTTTAAACCCTCTTAGTGGATATTTCTACGTACGTAGTGTGGTATTTCTAAACTGCAAAGTACTAAACTATACAAAATAACCAAAAATGTATAAATAAAGCCAAAAAAAAAAACAATAATTACACTCGAAAGAAAAATGGTTAGATAACCCAACAAATTGTTCTACATTTTACTAGATGTTATAAAATATTTAAATTATGAAGTTGTTTATTTAACAATCTTTAAATGGACAATTTCACTTTAGATTAGGAAAGTGAAATTTATATAAATATGCTGGATTTTAATACAAAAAATCCCGAGTTCGCGAAGAATATATACAAATAAAAGTGATGCCAATATCACAATAAATCTGTTTTACTGTTTAAGAAAGATCAAGAGAAAATAACTCATAACAAGGATGACAGAGATGCAGTTTTGTGACCGGTGTTTGTATGAAAGAAACTAAAACAGAAGAAGAAGTACGTTCAATCAGTTGGTTATTAGCAGAAAGCGGCAATGCACGCTATTTATATGAACGGCATATTTATGATTTTTAATATAAATTTCGTTACAGCAGGCCTAAATTATAGAAAAGGAATCGTTTAACAAACTTTATTCTTAGTGATGCGAGTCAGTGATATGCAAGCCTCTGACGTCACTGCGACCCACGAAGATCTATTGTGATGGGTCTCCGTGAATAGCTCTCGCCCTCCAAGCCCAGGTCTGTAAAGAGCCTGGCTACTGTAGGGAAGGCGAGAGTTTACATTTTGCTCAATATTCCCCTCCAAGCCCAGATCCGTAAAATATCGGGCTTTTTGGTAGGGGGCGAGCTCTTTAACATCCTCAGGGCCCCGATTACAATGGTAAGTTATCATTTATCTTCAATTTTATCTACAAAGTATAATCATTTTTTTTTTTCTAAACATGTTCAATTATAGGTTGCCGAAGAAAATAGTTGTTTTTTTCCCAAAAAAAATAAAATATTTTTATCGGTATTCGTAGTATGTGATATTTCCCTATTATATGGAAAGTATATTTGAATGTAGTTATGCAGAAACTGCTTTCTGCATAACTACTGGCTGCCCAGTCCACAATTTCGGAAAAATGAGATATTGATGTTATCGGGTGCAGTTAGGTCGATTCTATGTTCTGCTAAAAACAACCAGACCGCTTTCATATAAAAAAACTGTATTAATCACCTCCGGAAAAAGGTGTCGATCACAAAAATGGCATTTCTTAATTTGCAGAAAACACCCACAAAACTAGAAAAATCTTACTTTAAAAATCTTTTAAACTGGTCAAATACACAATAAAATTATTGTTTGTATTATTTAAAAAACTTAGGTTTTCATTGTTTATCGTTTGTTAAAGTCAAAAATATTCAAACTATTGTGTAGATTTTATAATTTACTCTTTTCAAAAAATGGCTATTATCTCAGTTTCACTTTTCTATGGCTGGCTGCTTTCTGTGTAACTACGTTCATTTCTTTTAACTAATTCAACAACCAACATTGTAATTGTAAAAAACTTAAAGACCCTTTACGGAATGCGGTATGCATTTGGATTAATCGTAATATATTTTATTATCTCGCAGTCAATGTAGTATGTCATCGTGCGGAATCTCAGAATATTGTCATTAGTCAGTCACAAGTCACAAGTCACGTCTCACCGCCAAGTTATTGCTAGCTTCATTACTGGAGAGTAATTAGCTTGCTACTCAATTTACACTTGGGAAAATTTCATTACTTCGCCTAGCACCATTTGGTTCACGACACCGCCACTGCTTTGGTTAATCCCAATTAAAATAGACACCAGGTGTGTATATTTCAAAGTGTTTTTTTTTGTTTTTTTTTTTGAAACCAACACAGTCATAGTAATAAACAACATGAAGAATAAGAACAAATAACGAGACCAATTATGGGTTTCATATAGGAACAAAAATATAAAGAAACAAAACACACAGTTCGCTAAGGGTGAAAGGAAGTGGGATGGAAAATAGGGAAGGAAGAGACGAGGAAGAAATAGTAAGATAATTTAAAACAATGAAAAAATAAATAAAAATGCACATAAATGTTCACATACAACATACATACATATGCATACACACACACACACATCCATGTATATATACATACATACAAATATATATATATACCAACATACATACACATACATTCATACATACACATACATACATACATGTAAACACATAAACATGCATATATACATATACACGAATGCACATACTTTCGCGTACATATATATAATTAATAATAAAATAACGAAAACTTATAAATAAAACGATAAAAAAATGGTAACTATAAATTTTGATCTTATGACGTCTCTATCGCAATTTCGATATATTTTTTTAAACAGTATTTTTTTTCGTTAAAAAGATTTATGGCGCTAATTTTTTTAAATTAAAATTTTCCCGTCGGGGGGGGGGGCAGAGAGAATGGACCGGCACACACGTATTTCCTGACATATATTCCTAGCTTCTTCCACATGCATACATCTTGTTATACATGCCCTTCTGTTCTGTATGCTTTTTACATGACCAGTCTTAAGATTTTGGTTTATCTGATCATGCCACGTCTTCCTTGGTCGTCCTCGTCTCACGTTACCGTTTGTTTTCGCCATATTTACTTCGGTAGTCAGATGGCAGAAGGGACCATCTGTAATTTTCAAAAATGTTCAGGAGAGCTGAAATACGACTCAATTTCAAGACTTTAATCCACAAACTAAAATAATTTAGTGTTGTTTTTCAAGAGTAAATTACCATTCTAAATGACGCTGATTTTTTTATTTTTTTGCTGCGTGTATTTACTGAAAAATTAATTAAAACTTTTGAAAACTAAAACATAGACAAAAATACAGATGGTCCCTTCTGCCATCTGACTACCGACTTGTTTTACCATTCTTTCGTCGTCCATATGTTCTACATGATCAAACCATCTCAGAGACCTTTTTTTAATTTTATCAATTATACTTGACTCAGATTTATACTCTCGTCTGATTTCATTATTTGTAACCATATCATACATTAATTTTCTACACATTTTTTTTACTTATTCTCTTATTATTAAATCATTTTGTACGTTATTATAAATTTAAAATAGTAATTGATCGATTATTTCTGCCGTCTCCACGTCGCAATGGAGCAATCTGTCGATGTGATTTTTTGTACATAGATAGCCGGAAAGCAGATTAGTTTAAAAATTACCTATTACTCTAAAAAAAATTCACCATCTCAGAAAATTCTTAGTAGAAATATGATTTCTAAGTGGAAAAAATAACGATGCTACATCGCCAAAAACTAAAAAACGTTGATTTTTTTGCATAGCATTAGTTGAGGACCGGTAATCGATACAGGATACTTTTTATTCCAAAAAAATATTACATTCTATCGGGAAATTTCTAAATGCTAAACGAATTAATTGGCTAATTTCTCCCTAATATTACGTGAGTGAAGCCGTGAGTAAAAGCTACAATATCTATATATATATATACCTAAACTTAGAGGATTGAACTTAGTTATTTGGCACGAAGTAAACAGGAACATTCAAATGTATTATTTATTGCGTTGGCGACAGGTGGCAATTACTGAGCGTTGTTATATAACAATCAAAACGCAATACATGCAAAAAGTAATTTTAATTATTCATTTGTAATAAAAATTTCAGTGATTCATTTTTTTTGTGTGAATCAAATGTTTGTTTCTTTTACATTGATTTTCCATGTTTTTTTAATATTTTTTAGTATGTGTTTTGTCCAGAATAGTTTTTATTGAACTGTGTTGTTTTAGTTTTTTTTTTTTTATTATTTTATTGGAAAGCCAACAGACATTTATACATTTAAAAGAATCAATTATATCATAAATACATATCATAAAGTCCAATTATAGGCTTCCACATAATATTGTTATTGTAAATGTTGTCACATAAAAATTATACATAACATAAAATAACTAATCATACAAAACTTATAATATTACTAGAAATGTAAATGAATATTGGTCACACAGTTTCACATTATAATAAATAATACAACTATAGTTGACCATACATTGTTCATTTATTATGTGCCTACATACAGAACTGCACATAACCTGCATAATATAGGCTGCGGATTCAAGGCGCAACATCATACCTAGAATTATTTTTGGAAATTTCACTTTTAAAGGAAGTTAAAGATATGTTATTAATATAAATACAATTTAATTTCTGATTACACATATGGCAGGTTCTATTTACAAATGAATTTTGAAAAGATTTAGTTGAACATTTAGAAATTTTAAAAAGAGATTGGTTTCTGGTCTGCGTTACTGGGACTCTAAAATTGATAAGTGACAGAATCTTAGGGCAATCTATCATGTTGTTCAAAGTTTTATACATAAATTTAGTTCCAACAAAACACAAGACGCTGATCTTATGGAGTTCGGAGTATGGTCTCTAAAAATGTAAAATAAATTACTGTGAATAAATAGATAAATAAAATTATTTAAAAAAATATACAATGAAAATAATTATTAATGTCGTTTTGGCGTTGTCACACTGGCACAGTAGTGAGGAGCTCTAAATTCAGTGAAACTTATATTTAATACCATACTCAAAATGAAAAACATCAAAAAAAAATGTACTTATAAACCAGGAAGTTTTAAAAAAATAAAGATCAATAAACGTATTATTTTATGTCATTGGTACACATATTATTTATTTTCTTACGCATTACATCACTTTGTATTTTTCTTCTATTATTCATTTTATGTATTTATTTATTTATTTTTATTAGGGAAAAAAACATCAGTTTATACATATATTGTATACAGAAAACAAGAATATGTCATTATAAATTATCCACAGTGGTGTGAGCTATTGATTAAGGTTATTATCAGTATCAAAATAAAAGCAGTTAGGCACTGAGAAGTTGCAAATAAAATAAAAATACAAATATACAGTAATAAAAATAAAGTAAATATAAATAAGGTAAACTTAAATTTAAATAATAAGAAAAAAAAAGTTACACAAAAATAATGTAAAAGGTAAAAAATATGATAATGAACATACGAGCACATACATAAGTACTAAGATCGTATAACTAAACGGGTGTACTGTTTATAAGGAATCTTCCATATTTCATATAGGCGAGAGGAAAAATGTCTGCGTGACTGGAGAGAACAGTATTGTAATAATAACATGCTCTAAAGAAAAAGTAGTTTTACCTTGAGTTAGTCCTAGGTACTGGCAAATTAAATGTAGTGTGGAGTCTTGTTCTATTGGGCACAAGATTTTCTAAAGAACTTGTAAGTAAAGGGCAGTCTACGACGTTGTTAACTAGTTTTAACATGAATATTTGGTCTGCAATCACTCTTCTTATGTGTTATATGACAATATAAATGTTATTGAAGTCATTAGATCATTTTATTATATTATTTATGTTTAAGTAACATTATGTATTTTATAAAAATAAAATAAAAATCTAAATTTGTTGCAACACAGATAAAAAACATTTTTGAGAAGGTGGTGTGGAAGTCTAGGCATTTACATAGCTTACGATCTGTCATTGGTTGGTCAAAGTGGCCACTTTACACACTTTGTAACATTCCCTATTTTGCCTATGTGTAAATATCCACATTTCTCCACCTCTTCCATCTGTTGACTACTTCCACACTCGCAATAGATTTTGATTGAATATTCAGTTTTAGCGACTGTTGGTTTAATTGCAATTTAGTCATGAGGAAGAATGACAGTATATGCGATATAAGCTCTATACATAGTTTGCAAAATTAACAATGAAAGGAGCAATGAAAACAGCAAAGTTTAATTCAATTTAAGTCGCAATTGCACCAAATAGTCAATGATGTATTCTCCTACGCTATTTTACAAATAATTTGTCAATAATTCATGGCATCTTTACTGTACACAGCACACATATCGCGAGCAGTTGTGGCAGCTTTATTTCCTCCATTGAACGCGATGAGAAGAGAGTGTCGAAAACGCTCACATTCATCTACTTCACATTCTATTTTGAAGGCAAGTAATCGAATAAATTTTTATTCCAAAAGTAAAACCAAATACAATGTCTAATAGAGCAGATTTTTTTGTTTCTAAATTTATAAAAATACGAACACAACTATTAGCATCGCACACAATAAAAATCATACCGTTAAATGAAATAGGTCTTCGCACCACGGAACTTAAAAAGAACACAAAATATAAATATTAAATATATTAATACCACGCCGCTGATGATCAAGTCCTGTGTTTTGAAAAAGAATTAACAATAAAAAATTCAAATAATGATTAATTTTTCACTTTTGTTTCAACTCTTTACTCTTTTTTTCTCTTTTTTTTCTTTTCTTCCTTTTTTTTTAAACTACTATTTTTTTTAATATACCTGTCTTGTATTCAGATAAACTTTTATATTTGTTACAGATGTTATATTACTTTTTTTATATATACATAAATACTGTTTACCATCGTATAACTTTCTGAATATTTTTTTTATAATGTATTTTTGTTACATTTTTTCAAATGTAATTATGTTAAAGGTTCATGGAACCGTAAATAAATAAATACATTGGTTTTTCATCTGAGTAGTTTGTTCTCGGCAAAGTGTCGTGGTCACGTTGGCAGGGGAGACGCTCGTCGCTAGGATCCGCCTCTGTCCGCGTTAGTCTTCAGCGCTTCTAAAAGCCTATTGAAGAAAACCACCAGTTGGTTCCATCATGAAGTTTGTCCATCATTTTTTTTAATGTTATCTCTTTGACTTGTAAGGTAGCCGAAGAACCTGGAGAACACAGGTTTGCACAGAATACGAAAGGCGATACTCAATACTCAATCCTCGGATTAAAGAAACATTGAACACACTTAAAAAATTATAATCTAGACATTTGTATCTACGGCTTGTGTACGAGCATTTCGACAAATATCGTTGCGCAAACATTTATTATTATGTGTGGACTGTGGACGTAGAGCAATTTGATTCTAATCTCACTACGAACAATACGTTTTGTGTAGTATTTGGCATTTTGTCAAATTCGACATGCATTAGTTTAGATAAGAATAGTTTTTCTATTGTGCTGGGAATACTTTGTGTCATGTGGACATTTATACTTGTAAAAAACTGTCAGTTATGTAGCGTGGCTTCCATCGTTCAACATCATGGCCTTAGGAAAGTGGGAGCCCACAGGCGTAAAGATTAGGCAACTTGGGTTTAGGTTCTCCTGAGGCATTCGCAGCACGTGTCCAGGTCATGTCCACCGCCGCATCCTCAAGACGCTCGTTACAGAAGGCTTTTTACAAGTCAAAACTGAGTAAATTTTCGAATGCATTTCATATACACGCTGTTTCAGAGCAAGACCGCAAAAATTCAGAGGGACTTTCCTGGTGCTAAATTGTTCAAAAGCTCCGTTTATTTTTTTTCAAAAACTCTCTTTTAATTAATATTATGTATCTTTTTTGGGTGATACCGTGTATGTTGGATTTGATCCGACGTTTCGGCTACCATTGCAGGAGCCATCTTCAGGGAAAACTGTGGATCGGATCAAATCCAACATACACGGTATCACCCAAAAAAGATACATAATATTGATAACAGTGACCGTGAAAACCTTCGCACCTCTCTTTTAATTATTGAATGAAGAGGCATTGACTATGTGGAATAATATGATTCAATATACAATCAATCAAAACGTTGTTTTTAAATCACTCGTTCAATTGAACGTAGTTATGTAGAAAGCAGCCAGCCATAGAAAAGTGAAACTCATATAATAGCACTTTTGTAAAAAGAGTGAATGATCAAATCAACAAAATATTTGGAATGTTTTTGACTTCAACAAAAACAAATCATAAAGGAAATAGATTGTCTCGTTCGCCCAAACCAATATTGAATCAACTGCTCCACAAATGTATAGCTGATGTCAAGTTTTTGTTTTTTCATTGTGCGTTTTTTAATATAAATAATTTGTTTTTATTTATTTTATTTATTTTTAAACCTTAACGGATTATTTCATTCATTTTGCAAATACAATTTATATATTTTTATATTTTTAAAATAATATTTTTCACATCTGTTGAAAAGTTTGTCCGAGTCTTTTAGTTTTGTCTGGTAGTTTATTGTATAATTGCAGTCCCTGGTTTATTAGAAAAAATATTTTATTTACATGTCCAGTAGTTTCACGTAAATACCGGTCGTTCCAGAGCTTAAGAGTTCTGCCTCTTCTTTTTTTTTGGCAAAACTTAAAGGGAATCTGTCAAAATCAGGAGTTGTTTTCTTTGGAGTAGCTTCTAAAGCCTTTTCATCTGCTTTTTCATTGTCTTGAATTCCGCAGTGGCTTCTTATCCATCCGATATACACATTCTGTGATCTAGATTTTAGTTTCTGTATATCTGTATGAATTTCCGTAATAAGAGGGTTGACTGAATTTCGATCAGCCATTTCTTGAACTCCTGATTTAAAAACCGGTATTTGCTTCCAACGGTTTGCTGGTTTCTTTAAGGCATAAACTAGAGCTTCATTGCTTATTGAATAAAGGTCTGATGGTGTATTTTTTAAGCTACTTTATATAAATTTGAATAAATATAAATTTTACATTTACATTACATTTTTTACTTTTTTTTTTGCACCACAACAGGCCAGGAGGCCTAATTACAGCGGTGAATTACATCACAGAGCACCCAGGCTTGAGAAAAATCACATTTTTAATTTTTGTGTTCTCACCGGGAATCGAACCCGGAACCTTCCGTGTGTGAGTCTAGCGTCTTGACCACTACACCACATCAATGCGATCTCTCAGGCGAATGTGTGGTAAAACTATGTACGATAGATGCACAAATGTTGAGATCCGTACATTATGTAAGGCTGAGACAAGCATTATCGACAAAATCAAGAAAGGCGCTCTTCGCTGGTTTGGACACGTAGAACGAATGGACGGCGAAAGAACGGCTAAGAATATTTACAATGCGAATGTTGATGGATGCAGAAATAGAGGAAGACCGAGAAAGACATGGCATGACCAAATCCAACAAATACTTAAAGATGGACATGTCGAAAGTCGGAATAATCGGCGCGCGCGCATGAGAAGATGTGTGAATGTAGATGAAGCGAGATTTGTATGCAAAGATATAGTGTTGTGGTGTTCTATCCTCTCTGCCTACCCTTACGGGGAAGCGGCGTAATGGTTTGTTTGTTTGTAAATATGAGTTGAAATTTTTCATAGAGGTATATAGGAAAGTTAGGACTTATTAATTAAGTAGTACGCCTCTTTTATTTCTAGAGCACTGATCTTTTTGAGAACAGTTTTTTGATGTATTTTATTTTAAAGTTTAAAAACACTTTATATAGAGAAGCCGAGTTGGTTTTCGTAACGCGTCGTTCGGAAAATTCAATTTCATTTCGTTGTAGTTCCTTTGGTTTGTAGAGCTAACTTGTAGACAACCGATTGGGTTTTGCAGTCGATTGGAATGGGCCGTGTTGGCTCCACGGCCGTACACTTTTATCTAGAGCTGTCACAGTCCAAGCGTCTAGCTGTCACGCTAGCAGTTGTAGAGCAATTCAAGACAAATATAGCCGAACCGTACAATAAATGTGCTTTAAAAAAATATTTTGAAAACATAAAAAATTATCCGGAAGAACAGCAGAAATTGTATTTTATTTTATTTTATTTTATTTTATTAGGGAAATCAACAGTTCTATAGAAATATTTTTAGTAAGCAAACAGATATAGTGTATAAACTCAGAACAAATAACAGATTTCCACATAGTATACAAAGTTAGTAAAGAAAATATATTACATATCAAATAAATACATACAATTTATGCATATCAAAATGTTATTTTCATGTACTCAATAATCAAAGATTTTTTAAATATTAATTTTAAGAACATTAAGTTACTGAAAATTGAGCGGGATAAGGACAAAAATGCTTGAAGAGAGGATAAGGAGGGGAGGGGAGATGTACATATTTATTATTATAATGTCTACTAAGTTACATAATACATTTTTAGTGTAAATTTTTAATCCATATTTTTAAATTTTGTATTGTACATTGAAAAAATCCTACGAAAAAAAGCATTTTTAACATACGATGTTTTACTTATTGGTACATGAAACAGGTGGTACCGTCTATAAATCCTGGCTGGCACATGTATTGTTATTAAACCAAGTATAAATAAATTAGTTTAGAAAGTAGTCGACCTCGTGGTGTAGTAGTCAGTGCGTTTGCTTACCATGCAAGATATCTCGGGTTCGATTGCCGACATAGAAATAATTTTCTGTAATCTGGTAATCTTAGCATCTTTGTTCTGAAAGAATGTTATCCTGAAGTACGTAATCTGCACTTCATTGGATTGAGAAGAGGGAAGTGGATTCTTCACTGATTGGACAACTTATTTTGGCAACTCATTAAACATCTCAAGTTCTTTATGATACAGATTGTTTTGAGTTGCCAAGATTCATGTTTCTGGGAGTCTGAAACCCTTACCTTTAGCGATGAATTTTGGTATTACGCTAAACATCACAAAACATGTATTCGGGATTTTTTTTTTTTTTAATTTAAATATTTACACTAAGTCATAAAAATGACTGTGCTTTGCCAAAAGCATGTTAAGTAGAGTGGGCTGATGATGTGTGAAGTTTTTTTATTTTATTAGACATGAAAGTGAAAGGGGTCTAAAAAGTTGCATTTTGGATCACATTGAACGTGAAAATTATTTTAAAAAATATTCCATATTACTTTTGGCTCTCAACCGAGGTATTGATAAAATTATTTTTTGTTAGTAAAGATATAACTTAATCACAATACAAATTCGAACACGTTTTAAAACTACCGAAATGCAAACAGTTTACACTCCGCGCAACTGATTACGTTGAGCGCCCGGCGAATTTTGACGATAACAATGCCTCATTAAAACAATGCTACCCATTTATTACACCACAAAGTGCAACTCACGCCCTTAGATGCTTATTTAATAAAGTTTAATGCACATTATAAAATTTAATTGGACTGATTTTCTGACTTAAATACAAAACGACAGCCGGTTTAGTGCAAAAAATCGACTTTTTCAAAAACTTTAAGCTCTGGTTGAGGGCCTAAAGTAGTATCAAATATTTTTTGCATTGCAAATAATCCAAAAAGCAACTATTTAGACCCCTTTCATTTCAAAATTCGGAAAAAAGAATTATCGGCCCACCATGTGTAAATTTTTTTTTTATCTTCCACATCTCAATATTGTCTTCATTTCCCTATTTTGAACTTTCTACATGACATGATACTGATTTTCAGAGCTCAGAAAGAGAATACTTGTACATAATTTAAATGCGGCAAAACAATTGCCTGAAAAATAAAATGAGTTGTTTTTAAACCGAAATTAAATAAATACGCGTACTGACACATTCTTTCCGATGCGGTTTGACCATAATTTGATGCTTTATTCGAAGTACAGAAGTTGTAATCAAGCAAAGTAGAGAAACAGCACTGAACAGTGTTTCTGCCACTGTCCATCAAAATAGAACAGCGCTTTGTTGATTACATTTACATCATATGGACACTACATAGGAACATTGTTCGTTGGACATTGTTCACTATTGAACATCGAGCGTGTGGACAACGTCCCAATGAAGTTACATCCATGTTTTGTGATACCAGAAACACTTCATTATGATTATTAGAGCAATGCGTTGTTGCGATTCACAATACGTGATTTATATGCTGATAAGTCGACTTGTAAATCCGGAACAGGGTTGGTAGATTACCTCGGTAAATAACGCCAGCTTGATTATCATAACTCATTATTGGCTTTATTATATCTACGCATATATAATATAAGCTATTGTATTGATATGAAAGCATTCCCTCAATATACCAGGGGCGAATCGTTCGAACAAGCGATTATGCACAGCCTACCATGATATTTTACTTTCGATAATAATATTATATAGTACGTCAAGAAGGCCTCCTGCATGTCATATTAGAAGAGATGACCGAGGGGACAAATTCTAGGGGACGCCCACGCCGAGAGTACCTGGAGGACCTATTAGAGGACGTGCGCTGCTCATCATATGTTGACTTTAAAAGAGCCGCACAAGACAGGGAGGAATGGAGGAGAAGAATGAATGTAATTGTTGCCAGCCAATCCCAGGATTGAGACCAGAAAAAAGAAGTAACTATGTTGATGGGAAAATAAATCAAATAACTGTTATTTATTAACAATATTTTGAGTTTGTCAAATTTTTAGTTGACAAGGATTGGATTCAACTCCCTGGATAGCTGTTTATATTAACATATTACAACCGAGATGAAGAACATTTGAGAGAAGGTAATATAGAAGTCCAGGTATCTACAGGGCTTATGACCTGTCAATGGCTGGTTTAAGTAGCCACTTTACACACTGTGTAACATTCACCATTCTGCCCATACTTTAACATCTACATTCCTTTAATTCTTTCATCTGTTGATGTTTGTGAAGTTATAGAGCTGAAACCTTTATTTATGCGGGTGAGATTCGTCTAATTGAATTTCACTAGGCAACGCCTGAAAATATTGTTGATAAATCCACTTGGTCCATGAAGAAGTATAGAAATTGAAAAAATATCATTCCGTCCGTCTTTCTCTTGAGCCAGATAAGTTTTTTTTATTTTTTAAATTTATTGGGAGCATATTATACATTTTGGTATATTGGACTGTAGTGTTCTTTTTCCGTATTTATTATTGAATTAAGGGAGAGCTAGTCCATCTACACTAGTGAACTAAGTATTATATACATACATGCTCCAATTTATTTCTATATTCAGATAAAGACGCATGCTAAGAAACCAGCTTGGATCATTATGAAGCTCTAACGGATAAAATATTTATAGATTTATACAGTAAGGATATTAGTGTAGCTGACAGAGCAATTTTTTTTAATTAATAATTGGATCATTGAATTTTGTAAGTTCTGAACAATAATAAAATTGAAATCGAAAAATGACTACCATAATATCATATCTTTAAAACTATTTTGGCTTGATAAAACAAGATATAAATAATTGGCATAGTGCGTTAATAAAAAAAAATTTAAAAATAAAAAATAAACAAATGGTACAGAGAGCAAAAAATATTTATTTTGTCAAGTAAAAAAAAAAAAAACAATCTTATATTATGTCCTTATGGCGGTCTTAGCATTTGTAGACGTTGCTTGAACAGGGTGAGTGGATCTATCCTGTAGTGGCTTGGAGAAGCGTATTGTTGGAGCTTTTCAGGCGTCACCATAGCCTCTGGCAATAAATAAAAAATAAAAAAAACTTTATATTTGGAGTATGTATGTGTATGTAAACATAAATGTTTTTCATCAAGTACTGGATTTAACCATCTCAGGATTTTATCTAGATAATCAAGTATCTCAACAAAGTTTTTTAATTGAAGTATGTAACAATCGGGGTGGTAAACATTTTTAAAATAAAAATCCAGCTAATGCATTTACAGGACTTGTGACTGTCTTATTTTTATTTTTAGTGGTGGGAGTCAGTGCTATGCAAGCTCCTGACGTCACTGCGACATGTGAAAATCTATTGTGACGGGTCCCCGTGAATAGTTTTCGCCCTCCAAGCCAAGGTCCGTAAAGTTTCGGGTTTTTAGGTAGGGGGTGAGCTTTATAACATCCTTACGTTTAACCAGTGGTCCCCCGAGGATAGGGCTCTTTTTATATA
This sequence comes from Micrasema longulum, assembly GCF_059751315.1. Lineage (NCBI taxonomy): Eukaryota > Metazoa > Arthropoda > Insecta > Trichoptera > Brachycentridae > Micrasema > Micrasema longulum. The sequence goes on along the minus strand of NW_028277591.1, from coordinate 314,655 downwards.
TTTTTTTAAATTTTATTTATTTTATTTAGAAAACATACAGTCATACAAAATAAGTACTAAAAACAAAAATTTTTTAACATAAAAAGACCAATTAAGTTTTCATAAATTAAAAAGATATAAACATTAAATGTGACAAAAAATAAAAAATAAATAAGAATTTTAAGTGAGAAAAGGATAATTGTTGACATTTGCGTTTTCCATGGAGGTAATAAAATAAAATAAATAAAAATACCGAATGTACACTCCGAGCCATCCACGCACACACATGAACGCACATATAAAACATACACAAACATTTACATTACATGCGGCACATATACATAGCATAAACCACTCAAGATGTACATTCAGCAACTATCCCAAATAATCGACCCCATGAAGAAATTTTCTGTACAAATGCAACGTGCAGTTAAAAATGTCTACATCAATACTGAGTCCGTTATAATTTCTACAGGTACGTCTAATGAATGAATTCGAGGTATAATGTAAACATCATATTCACATATAATGTGTATAGGTGTTTCCTCATCTACACTGCAGAACCTACATCTAGACGTTTCGGAACGGTTCATTCTAGTCAGGTGTTTGTTCAATCTGATAACCCTCACTTGATTTTGTCTGAGCTTTATTACATCAAAAGCAAAACTTGGCGAGTCTGCTTTTATCAGTTCTTTCGCATGCTGCTGACCTGGTACTTTTTGCCAGAGCATTACACTCTGCTTCCTAGTTTATGACCTAAGCTTATCACGGGGAGCACATTTCAGCTCCTCAGCTCCCAGCCTTGCCAACTCATCAGCACTTATGACTGTCATTATTTTTTTAAAAATATTTTAAATAAATATGTGTATGGTACCGGAAGCGTTATACTGATTACCTTACATTGATGTAACACATACTCGAAATACGCTGCATTTGGTCTATCAATGCAGTGCTTTATGCACCACTAAGTTCTGAAATGGAAAAAATGATTATTATAATAAATTTATATCTCTTTGTTCGGACTATCTCTTCGTTCTAGTAACGAGAGAACCCTTTTAATACCCTGTCATCGCTCTAATTTTCTTGCCTCCTTCACAGTAGTAGCCGCTCGATTGTGGAATAATCTACCCACTAATGTAAGAGACGCCCCTTCTTCATTTACATTTAAGTCAATATTGAAATGTCACTATCTAAATATTTAAATTGTTCCTTTATCCTTCTTCTTTCCTTCTCATCCCCTCTCCTCTCTTCATAGTATAGTGTTATTTTTTTAAAATTTATATTTATTTTTGGTCAGCGTATTTGCATACCATGCAAGAGGTATCTTTCACAGTAGTAGCTGCTCGATTGTGGAATAATCTACCCACTAATGTTGGAGACGCCCCTTCTTAATTTACATTTAAATCAAGATTAAAATGTCACTATCGAAATATTTAAATTGTTCCTTTATCCTTCTTCTTTTCTTCGCATCCCCTCTCCTCTCTTCATAGTATAAATTTTTAAGTGTTAACTTTTTATAAATATTTTTATTTTGTTAATCTTTGTTTTTAATTTGTGTGTATGTCCATGTATTTGTAATTTTCTCAAACTGAACGGTTTGGGTAGGTAGGGAGAAATTGCCTTAAGGCAATATGCACGCTCTTATATGTATAAATATATTTTATATGTTTATAAAGTATTAAATAAATAAATTTAAGAAATTATAAAAATTTTAAAGACATATTAAACAGTCCATTCTGACATAAATTCCTAGCCTCTTCCACAGACATACATTTCGTTATACATGCCTTTTGATTGCGTTGCTTGTGGCATGAACAGACTTGAGATTTTGGCTTATCTCATCATGCCACGTCTTTCTTGGTCATCTTCGTCGTACGCGACCATTCATTCTCGCCACATAAATCTGTTTTAACTTTCGCCATATCGTCGGCCTAACTTATAAAATTCATAAGTCCCAAACTTACTTTTGTTCAGGGGAAAGTAAAAACACCTAATACTAAAACTGTTGTTTAGTGGCAAATATCAGCAAAGTTTTTATTTATTATTTTCATTTTTTTATAGTGGAACACTGTACGATTAACATGTTTAAGACACATGTATTAGATTATCTGAAGTCCTAACAGAAAACGCAGAACCATATTTTTTTACTATTTGTGGACTCACGAATTTTACAGTTAAGGTGACGATATGTTGATATATGTTTTACAATTATCATATCTGTAAATGTAGCAGAGAGAATTAACCGCCACCCACGTCTATCCTGGCATTCATTTCTAGCTTCTTCCACATTCATACATCTTTTTATACACTCCCTTCGGTTTTGCCTGCTTTTGACATGACCAAATTTAAGATTTTTGATTATCTGATCATGCCACGTCTTCCTTGGTCATCTTTGTCTCACATTACTGTTCATTTAAGCCATATATACTTATTTTACCATCATTTTGTCACCCATTCGTTCTACATGACCAAACTATCTCAGAGACCCTTTCTTAATCTTATCAATTAAACCTGACTCAGATTTACACTCTCGCCTGATTTCATCATTCGTAACCGTCATACATTGATTTTCCACACTTTCGTCTAAGATATCGCATTTCGACCACGTTTACTTAGCTTTCATCCTTTCTCTGCCAGTTCCATGCTTCACTTCCATAAATGAGTTTTGAGACCAAAAGTTCTTTGTGCACTGCCAGTTTAGCTTCGATTAACTTATTTTTATTAGCAATTACTGAGCTTAGTGCGCCGTTCATTTTGTTTCCCGCATTCACTCTTCTTTCAACATGTTTTTCTACTCTTCCATTTCTTGAAAACATGCTTCACAGATACACAAACTCTCCTACTTGTTTAAGACATTCGTTGTTTACATTTATTATGCAACCAGTACCCTCACTTCCCCTTTCAAATACAATCCCTTTTGACTTACTTTCTTACATCACCAATCCGTTCTCCAGGCATACATCATACATTCTAGATACTATTATTACACTCGCAAACACTAGATTACAAACTAAGGTTAACCTGATTGATCCCATATGATAAATTACTTCGGAGATCAAAATTTTAATTGCATCATTCCAAGATTGCTCAATAGTTTCCCAAAAATTATTATTTACTGGATTTTTTTAATAAATTTTATTTAAAACATATTAATATAGGCATAGTGCATTGCAAATATATTTATTACAAGACTTACCAAGCCAATTTTTTTCGCTCAGCTTTGAAGATCCTTTTCAAGAAAACATGTAATTACAATATATATCTAATACCATTTCTGTAAATGCATTTACATGTAATCTCACTCGTTATTTTTTAGAAAATGAATGAATTTATTTAAAAATATATTATTAAATTTAACTATGTTTTTTTGGATACGTATTTTTGTTTATTTCTTTATAAACATTTGTGGATTTATTGCCAAATTCCAATTTCTTCCAACCAACTGATAAAATACAGGTGTTATTGAGATTATTTAAGCTTTCATACTGATCCAAAAAAAGTATTATTTATAAAATCTTATTGTATCTCCCTCACCATTTTACACATACACACATTCATATGCACACACATGAGTACAAACGTCACACACATACAATTATCTAAACTTTTTTCTAATGTATTATGTATTATTAGATTTACTGTGGTTTTTTGTAATTGGCTTAATCGACTTAGCTGTAAAAATCCCAAATAAAATAAAATAAACTTATCGCAGCGCGTAAAATACTTATTCCCACCAAATGCTGTTTTAGAGCACTAAAATTAACAATAATAATGTTAAAATAGTGAACAAACGCTGTTCCGCAGCATTGAAAGTCAGCGCTATAAATACCTAGACATTTATTTTACCATCTCGTTTATTCTGTGGCAAATTTGAGTATTTGATTCAGTGTTCATAGTCATGCATACAATTTTCTTCTGATAAGCTCCGGTATCAACCCAACTTTGAGTAGAGTGGGGTGATTTACAACTTCTTCTCCGTTCCCCTGTAAACTTTCAATTTGATTGTCGCCCATCAGCTGTGAAATTGGTCCGCTACTTCTCGTTCGCTCACTGGAACTTTTCTCATTGGGGTCCTTAAGAAAAAAATGAGCTGAATCCTATAACAGAGGTCCCCAACAAACGGTCGGGGGCTAAGACCGGTCAGCAAACGTCTTTTGTGTCGACGTACCTTTTTTATACATAAGGTGTGTCCGTTTTTTTCCGAATTGAAATATTAGCAGCAAAAGTGAAACAAAATGTTGTTTTTTACGAATCAATGGCGAATTTAGCGTTTCTGATCCCGATGCGCAGACAGTCATATTATTATCGCATATTTACCATGCAAGACTTTTCATATTGTTATAATATTACATTTAATATGAGTACAAGGTAACAAATGAAGAAATTCACTGCAGTTATTGGTTCCAGTGATTAAAATACTAAATGGTTACCCACATAAATAAAGACATTTACCAAAGCGTCAACCACAACCATAATACAAAATACTCTAATAGGGATCTGATACTAAATGAAGGGGTCAACACTGTTCTTTTTTTTTTTTTTTTTTTTTAAAATGAAAAAAAGAAATATTTGCGTTCTTATGATTTACCCAAATATTTAATTTTGAGGGCCATTCTCAACGAGTTGTAAATAACTCACTATTAGAAAATGGAATCAAGTTGGGGTAGAGTGGGATTCGAACCACGGACCTTTGGTCTGTGAGTCCGAGACACTAGCCACGGGACCACAACCCGACAATTCTGGCATCGAGACAACACTGTTACTTAGGCAAAAAGGTCCATAACTTTTTGCCAGAATCGTGGAAAGACGGGAGTGCTGTCAAGTTGCGGAAGGTGTTGACCTCGCTCTTTCATGACATTGGTCATAGGGAGTCAGAAAGGTTAATGCATTCCGCGGATTGAAGATTCTTACTGGATGTCAAATATAAAATATGAAAATGAAGAATAATTGAACAAAATATATAAACAGTTGGGGATCATGAAGTTTCGCATTAAAAAAAATTGTCTTTGTTTTATGAATGTATATATGTGTATGCGCATGGGTGTATGTACATGTGTGTGCATGTGCATGTGTATATATGTGTATATAACTATATATATATGTGTGTATGTTTATGTTTAAAAATGTGTATACGAGTAAGTTTATATTTTATTAGTCTGTGCTCTTTATTAATTCGTTAACTAATATCATATTTATTAGAATGTAATTGCCTACCTTGGAACGGAATGTGTACCCTTGTTAGCTGGGCAAAGTGAACATAAAATTGTATTTTTGATAAAAGGTGAATATAAATAAATAAATAAAGATTATAACTGTAGTGAAAATAATCAGTTCTTTGCTTCAAATGCATTTAAAGCATAAAACTGATCATTTTAACTTCACGTAATAAAAATTATCAATATACATTTCGTGACAGTGACTAACGGAGTGCCCTGTGCACATTGGGTGAGAAAATCGATTAAACCATTAATTTAAAATATTCACGGGTTATAGACAGTGGTTAGTGCCACGGACCCAAAGATCAAAGTTCTAAGGTTCGAACTCCACTCTTATTCATCTCGATTCCTATTTCTTAATACTAAGTTATTGAATTAATTATAAAAATCATAAGAAAGCACTTTTAAAATATGTTTAAACATACCCTAAGAACAAAACGATTGCGAACTCCTGTTCTAAACAAAATTTGCATATTAATGGGACGAATGGAGCAGGGTATTTCTTACGGCCAATCTTTTCTCTTACTTACGCAAGTTGATGGTACAAAGTTGCCCTCGTTACCAGTCACCCCGGGTTGCCTTGATTAAAATGTGTCACTTTATTTGCTCCAAGGAGAATTTAAATTTAAGGGCCCTTTTACGCGCTTAGATCTTAATGAGAAAGGTGCTCCTTTTTAGATTGATTCATATCACCTACATATTCTGAGTCCGAGCGGAAGAGAAATACAGTTCTGTGTAGGGCTTCCAATCTCGGTATACCGAGATTCCGCATGATTTTCTTATCCCGCCCGGAGTGAAATTGCTGATGCGGGATATCTCAGAATTTGCGGGATCCTGGATTTTCGGGAAAATCGCACAATTCGTTTGATCATAGACTCTTATTTAAGCTGTCGATTGTCATTTATCTTTTAACAGCATATCACACCTTAACAACTTCCGATACATTTAGTTTATTGAAAAAGTATTACAAAGTCTGAACATTAAATATGAATTATTTCAGTTCTGATTTGAAAATCTTTGATTCTGCAAATATCGAGATTGCAAGTCAGCTGCGGGATCGGATGCTCTTGTTCTGTGTGTGAAAAAGAGCCAGAACCCTGGAAAAGTGTTTTCGACTCGATGGCTGTTCTCAGGTAAAAATGCTGAATACGGAAATCGAGTGGAGATAATACCATCTTGTAATGTAGTGGCTGGCGCGTTCACCTACAATGCTTTATGCCCCAGGTTCGAGTCCTGAGAAGGCCGGCATGAAATATTGTTAAGAAATGTATTTTTAACTAAAACATTAATTCGTCTTTTTCCATCAAAGGGAAGTATTGTTGCCTTTCTAACCCTTGGTTTTGAAATTGTCAGACGTAGTACCTACCTACCAACCATCTTTTCACCATGTTTTGATTAACCCGATCAGACCTGAATGAATACATGTGGATATAAAAAATATTTTTTATTCTCTGTGTATTAAAATAATTCATTGAGCATTTTTGGTATTTTCGTGTTTTTTATCTTTTGTGCTTTAGAAATTATTCAACATTCTTTTTTCATAAATAACGGGTCTCAAACTTGTAATCAGCCGTAACGTGTTATTATCTTACATTGTATGTTTATTTCATTAAATTTATTTCATTTTACTGAAATATATTAAAAACTTGCCCTACATATTATTTATGAGGACGACAGGAATTCGCTCTAAAACAAACAAACCAGCCAGAAGCTAGCTGTCAAAGTAAAAAACTAACGGACCTGTGTAATTCTGATTACCAACGTATACAAAAATAATAGAGACGTACGTAAAAGATCCAGTTATTAAAAAATAAAATCGCAGTTTTTTAATTTCGGTACGTATCAGAGTGAAAATTTTTTTAATTGCCTATCCTATTTGTCATGTTTATGAGGTTCGCCAGCAAAAATCAGATCTCGGAAATACAAGTTCTTCGAAACAAAGCTCTGAAAAACATTCTTGGACTGAAATGGGGTGTTCATGTCAAGGATATCTACCGACAGACAATAATTCTTCCTTTCAAGGTGATGCCATAGCATGACATAACCAAAACCATTTTGAATATCAAAAACTTTTCTGCTCACACAAATTTAAAATACATATTTGGTCATGATATTCACAATTACAATACGCGTTACTCGGGGAATCTTCATGTGTCTAAGTTTCGCTCAACGAAGTTCGGCAGAAGGTTTCTGAAAAATATTGGCCATTCCAAATTTAATAAACTCCTCGACGAGCTAAAACACGAAAAGTCGAATAGGAAATCTAAAAGTGTCGAAATTAAAAAATATTACTGAAATCTTCTTGATAGTGATAGTTATTAATGTAATTTATATAGGTGGTGTAAAATTAGTGCTTTATGTTTCTTACATAATATTTTCATACTATTTCGGATGTATTAACTACGTATTGTCACAAAACTGTTTTTTTTTATTTGTACGGTCCCAAATGAGTTTTTGAAATAACTCCTGGGAGTATGTATTATATGTTTTATTAATAATAATACAAAATCTAACTTTATTTTATAAACACCCCGGATAAAAGGGTGAAATATTTGTAATTAATAATAGAATGAAAATATTTGAATGCATTCGAAAGAAAATAACCTATTGCATTCGAAAACTAAATTAATTCTGGATGAATTCAGGAATTAATTAGTAATTGTATGAATGAATAAATAAATTGATAAACGAGTGAATGAACGCTTTAGATTGGAATTTGTTGCATGAGCTCCTCTCTCCCCTTCCATGCATTTATACATTTTTGAGATGCTAACTTTTCTCAAAATTCTGTGAGCACCCCTTCCTTATGGTTTTGAGTGATTAGACACTAACATAGTAATGTGTGGGTACATTTGATTCGTAGATGTTTAAGTTGCGAGCGGCGCAAGGCGGCCGGCTTCATTTATTCGTGTTTTGCCTTCCTAGTCACTTACACGTCTTTGCTTTTATAATTATACTATACTCTCTGGCATAATTGTTAAACGAAATATAAGAGTTTTTGTAATTAATCCAATACGTTTTTATCAACCTTATCAATAGGGAACTATCACGTACTACGAATACCGATTAAAATATATGAAATGGGGTTAGAATAATTAATTGAGTATCCAAAATCAATATGGATATGTTTCGATACATAACTTTAAAAAGAAAATTAAAAAATATGTGTCACTAGAAAAACGCTACAGGTTTGGAATTTATATTTGTAAAGTCATGATTCGTGACGATGTTTAAAAAAAATAAATGATTTGGAACAAAGTTGAAAATGAACATGAATCGTGACGTATTAGGGGCGCGGCCAATGCAATGACCGTTTGTGTGGGAATTCAAAATTACAGATTTAAATATATTTTGTATGCTACTAAGTAGATATTTTTTTTTTATTGGACAGTATTCTATGGACCCTTATAACCTTGAAATGTTTTTAAAAACGTGATATTTTCCTATGTAATCTCTTGCGCCTGGGCCCCGATTACAATGGGAAGTTAACAGAGTTATCTTCGACTGTCTATAAAGAAAAACCGATATTTGTGTATGAAAATAAGGATATTTGCATGAACGTTTAAATTGTCTTCGTTGGAAACATATTAATTAAACACGTTGAGAAGAAAAAATTCTAAGCATATTCTGCTTTTCATACAGAAAACTTAATTTTATTTTGTAGATAAAGTTGAAGATAAATGTTAACTTCCGATTGTAATTAAAGCCCTGGAGTTTTTACGGATCCCGGCCAAGGATTTTACAAGCATAGGCCACAAAACTAAAAATGAATGATTCATTCAATAAATTCATTCATTCAATTACTTATCATTCCGATAGTAAATTCATTAGATTATTTTAATGTCTAGTCATCTCTTGTATGGCTATAATGTCACACTCGACAATGTCGACATAGGACACGAGACTTCATAGAGACAATCAGTGGTAATGCATTGAAGATGTTAGGATTTGTTCTGCGTACTGCCAGGGTTTTCGAAAATACCCGCGTACTGAGAACTCTTTACAACTCCTTGGTGCGAAGTAGACTCGAGAGTGGCTCGATGATTTGGGGGCCACATGAACTGAAGTACTCTCTTATGATAGAGAAAATCCAAAAGAAGTTTCTGAGATATCTCTACATGAGAGAGTGCGGGTATTATTCTTGGCTCTACCCGACCGAGTTTCTCCAGGGTACGCTTGGCTACAACAGTTTAGAGACTAGAAGGAATGTGTATTTGACTACACATTTTTATCGATTGTTGCGCGGTGTGATCGATAGTTCTGAAATTATGATGAGCATTGGTTTGTATGTTCCTGATAATTACCTAAGACAGCGTCAGCATAGATTGTTTCATATTCCGATATTCAGGACCAACCTGCCTATGGTTAGGCCTGTTGGACGGGCTACCGCTATGCTGAACAACATCGCTCTGGATATTGATCTGTTCCATGTATCCGAAGGGGTTTTCCGGAGCAGGATTCTTCTACTACTTTGACATGAGTCTCTTCGTGTATTTATTTTTCTTTTTTATAATATTTACGTATTGAATATATTTTTGTAATGTTTATATTATATATAAAATAAATTAATTGAATTTAAAAATTGAATATATCTTTCCTATTTTTTTAAATGATGAACTCGTATTTTTTGTAATCTTCAAATGGACATCTTTACACCGGATTTGGAAAGTAAAATTTGTATAACTATGCTGGATGTAAATACAAAAAATATTTATCCTTGCTACTCAAAGAATTATTGTCCGCTAATTCAACAATACATCTGTAGAAGATAGAGCGCAAAGATGTAACCCATAACAAGGAAGACAGAGGCGCTTTTCTGTGGCGGGTGTTGGGTAAAACTGATTCAGTCTTCAGCAGTGGCAAATGGTGGTTTTATTTACAGCTAAGCTATAAAAAAATCATATATTTGTACCTACATAAAAGGTATATTAAATAATGTAAGTAATATAAACTACAAATTGATATTTTTCTGTAGTTCTGTGTGATACAACAACTCTTATCCATGAAATTAACTCAAACGACGTAATTTCGTGATATATTATATTTTATAAATATATTATTTATAACTTTAATACATAACTCATAAAAAAATAATAAAAAAATTACGCTACAAATTCAGTCAATATTAAATATTCAATTGAAGTGTCAACTGGCCGAATTGTTCTAGAAATTAATAGTGTTAAAAACGGCCGCGTCGAGTGCTATATGTCCTGCAATATGACGCATGAAAGTAAATGGTCTTGTGTCAAAAGTACCATCTCAAAGAAAAATAGCCTTTAAGAAATAATGTTTGAAATACTGTTTTCAAAATCAAGAATCATTAAATAATTTGTGTAATCTGCAAGTTTAATCTAGGAGAAAAAACCCGCACTAGGGTTAAGACATTCAAAATATAGTATACTTATTTGTATTAAAAAAAAAAAACTGGAATAATCGGCTAATTTCTTGGCTCACCGCAGGCGCTGGGCGCGTTTTATTAATATTCATATTTAAATTAGGATAAAGATACAAACGGTGGAAATGATTTAGAATAACTATTAATTTTTTATTTGTTTTTCTGTAAATACAATTACAGTAAAACATTATTATGGTTAGCTCAATATAACGGTAAGCTGCGCATAATCAGTTCTATACACGGTTCGCCCCTGGTCTTCAGTCGGTTGATGTCAGTAATGGGGGACGCACATTTATTTATTTATTTATTTATATATACGCCCAATGGTTATTTTTATGGACACATTTATACATGGAAAATTATTATAACAAAATTAGAAAGACTCAATGGTTTATAGTAGACTTTGTGGGAGTGGAAGCGGGAGAGAGGTGTTTATAATTGAATTTGATTCAGTGATCGTTTGAAAGAAGGCAACTTGTTATCAAAGAAATCAAGACTGGTATGTTTGTTGGCAAACCGAAAAATTCTGGGCATAGGTGAATGAAAACCACTGTAAGTTCTATGGTTACCAGTATGAAAGAGTAAGTTTTGTCTGAGGTTTCTAGTTAAGATATTTAATTTTACTGAGCTCAGTAGTTCAGGCGCATTAAAGAGTGAGTTGAGAATTTTAAATAGGACCATAAGGTTGGATTTATTTCGACGGTCTTGAAGAGAAAATATATTCAAGGTAGTTTCTAACTCATTATACGTATATAGGTATCTGGATAAGCCCAACCTCCAGCCCATCTTTCTTAAAAATCGATGTTGAACTGATTCAATATTCTTGATGTGAATATCATAACATGGAGACCAGATAACAGAGGAATATTCTAGGTGCGGGCGAACTAGGGAACAGAAGTTTTAAGGGTATTGATATTTTTGAAGTCAGTTGATCTTCTGGTTATAAATCCAAGAAGGTTTAAGGATTTATTGATAACATGTTCAATATGAATTGTAAAAGAAAGTTTAGTGTCAAGTATAATACCTAAATCTCATATACTAGAAACAGATGATAATATTTCGTCGTTCAGTGAGTAGTCGTATATGATTGGATTTTCCAGACGAAAATATCTCATAACCTTGCACTTACTTAAGTTGAGATGTAGATTATTGGATGAGCACCAGGTGCTAAAAGACAATAAGTCAGATTGTAATAGTGAACAATCGGAAGGGCTGTCAATCTGTTTGAGATTTTTAGTGTCATCAGAAAAGAGCCAAATTGATGAAGTAAGAAAAGCATTTTTTATATCATTGATGCACAGATTAAATAGCAAAGGAGCAAGGTGAGCACCCTGTGATAAGTAATATGAACGGCGTATTTATGATTTTTAATTTATTTTGCCACAACAGGGCTAAGTTATATGTTTATTTGCATAAATTATGAAAAGGGAGTTATTTATCAGTATGTCTCCGTGTTTTTTTTTCTTTTTCAAATGTATAAATTTTAGAATATTTAGTCTAGTGGGAACACGATGTTACATCACCGCGCTCAAAGGGATTATTTACCACAGTCTTTTAAAATTAATTATATTTAAATTTTTGAATTTACCTTTTAGTGACTCGCATGAAGGGCGTCGGAGTTAAGAAACTTTATCAAAAAGATGATAATAATAATTTAAATTCCATCATTTTCGGGTAGTTTCAAACATTCTCATTACAAATAATACCATTGTTGTGTTTTCATTTTAACAGCAACATGATACGTAAACTCATTACCTAAATGAAAATAGAACATTTCTTCGTAGGTACTAGATATATTCAGCAAACAAGAGTAGAGATTCCTATTAAGATGGCAACTCTTGTAATAAGTATGAAGTTGGGCGTGATTCGAATAACATTAACCCCATATTCATAACATATCTAGAGACTTCTCTGCTGAATATTCAATTCAATAATGCCCGAGCCAAGAGGTTTGCCTGGCAGCCATTTTGCATCCAAACGACGTGCTTAAGGAGAGTTAACAATGACAGTTTTTACTTCGCTCGTATTTTAGAAATGGAGGCCCAAATGTTTGACATTTTTCACGAATAAATGTGCGGGTTACAGAAATTCTGGCACGAGGCAACAGTTTTGCGTTAATCAAAATTTATTAAATGTCCAAAGAATTTAAGGATTTGCCGAAGACAAAAAAAATAATAACAATCATATTTTTATCTGTGTCCGGGTGGATAAAAAATACAGTTCTGCGAGTGAAAGAGAACCATAATCTCGCATGACTTTTGATTCGATGGCTACCCATGACAAATATGTAAAATGTATGCACTGTTTATGAATGTTATTAATTAGTCTATATAAATTGGTTATGTTTTTTATTAATATTTTTGTTTTTTATTTTATTTATTATGTTAATTATAATTAGGTTAATTGGTTTAATTACGTTTTTTTATTGTTCTTATTTTGTTAATTTTTTTAAATTTGTTAAATATATTTCATAGCTTTGTTAAATATTACTATCTTAGGCATGTTTCACATTTATGTAAAATGTTTCCCTCGGCACGGGACATTGAGGGAACATTATTCTGTATAAAAAAAAAGAATACAAACAATGTAAAAGTATAAATAAATAAATACTCTCAACTGAAAACCCTGTTAATGGAAATCAACTAGACAAGAGTCCGCCTTGTAATATAGTGATTGGCGCGTTTGCTTACCATGCAAGTCCTGGATTCGATTTCTGGGAGGATCAAGATAAATATTTATTTTTGTTGTTGTTTTACACTGCAAAACCTCATTCTCCTTTGACTGGCAACCTTTTTTATTTAAAAAGTTAAAACCAACGTCCCGATAGGACACATGCTATTAGACGCTAACATTATCATCATCATCGTGCCGTATCAGCACGCTGGTTTTATATTTCCTCTGTTATCTTAAAATAATATTGAAAAAAATCAAATAATTTTTGATTATTATGTTTATTAGTTTTGTTTATTTTTTTTTAGCCCAATATGATATTGACATAATTTGTTGAAAGTTTGACGATTTTGACAGTTGAAACATCCGTACCAAGTTTTGAAAGGTTCGTATTTTTTAAATTTTATTGGTACACAAATAATTATACACGTTTTAATATTTGACTACACCACCTGCGGTTTATCTTCAAACAATCAGCGCAGAGTCTTCATCCACGTTTTCCAATAATTGTTCTGGGGTGCAGCCGCGGTCCAAAATTTAGCGATAGGTTTTGAAATATAGTTCAGAGTTGAGGCGTTGCATTCCGATCACGTGCCGAGAAAATGGTGACGTAAAAATTGTGACAGATCCGACGTATTCCAAGTTTCATTTTCTTCGAGGACCAATCGGGGACCGTCCGTTGGATTTTCATAGCTGACGCATCAGCACTTCTGTGTGTCATTTTTTTGTTCAGTCAATCTCAAAATTTTTAATTATCAAAAATGTTTAGAAACCTTACTTACATGTAAAAGTTGTTAAATTTAAAGTGTTTTTTCTTAACACTTTACAACGGAGATAAAAAACGTTTTAAAGGAAGGAAAATCGAAATTTACGCATCTACATTCAACAACCGTAACATTCATCATTGTGCCTATATTCAAACATCTAGGTATATTCCTTTAGTTTTTCCATCTGTTTATGTTTTAAAAATAAAGAGCTAAAGCTTTTATTTATGTGGGTGAGGTTCATTTTATTGAATAAATTCACCTGGATACTAGGCAATGCCTGAAAATATTTTCTTAATTTTTATACTTTTTCTTGGACCATGTGGATTTGTCAATAATGAATCTTCACTTTTTCATTCAGTTTTTTTAATCTTTTTTTTCTACCAATAATATATTTACACAATAGTCTTAAAATCGTCCTGCTTAATTGTAAGCGTACATTTCGTCAGCAGGTTCTTATTTATTTATTTATATATGGCATTTCTGCCCTTTACATATATGTGGTATAAAGAGTGCTTAAAAATAAAAACATTTAAAAAAAAATCGAGTATGAAATATTAATATACTCGTACTGTACACATTATCAATTACTTGAAATATATATATATATATATAATTTAAAGAAATTATA